>NW_027506881.1:676259-708759 GCF_052324685.1 Brachyhypopomus gauderio
ACTGCAGACTGCCTGAGGTCTACTCCAAACACCTCCCCTCTACACTACTGAGGGCTGCAGACTGCCTGAGGTAACACCTCCCCTCTACACTACTGAGGGCTGCAGACTGGTGGTGATTGGTCATAATTCGATTCACTGGTGGCAGTATTGGGCCTTTGGCTACATGGTCCTGGCTACATGAAAACACTTAATGGGTTTGAGGACAGAGGCAGAGCTGTAGCTCCCCAGAAAACCCCTGAACACCCCTCCCACCAGTGACACGCCCCCTCTCACCAGTGGCACACTCCTCCCTGGACACGCCCACTCCCAGGACACGCCCCCCCCCTCCCACCAGTGACATGCTCCTCCCTGGACACACCCCCTGCCACCAGTGACACACTCCTCCCTGGAAACGCAATCTTAACACAGCGCCAAGCTGCTGGTGTTGGTAGCCAATGCCACGTCTGCGTGCGTGACTGATGTAGTGAAATTGTTTAACCTTTGTCTGCTTCATTGGCACTCTGCATTCCTGAGAGACAAAGACGCCAGACACAAATGACGGTGACACTCAGCTGTGTGTTTAGTGTTTACCTATGGGAATAGGGTTCTGTGAGTTTACCTATGGGAATAGGGTTCTGTGTGTTTACCTAAGGGAATAGGGCTCTGTGTGTTTACCTATGGGAATAGGGTTCTGTGTCTTTACCTATGGGAATAGGGCTCTGTGTGTTTACCTATGGGAATAGGGCTCTGTGTGTTTACCTATGGGAATATGGTTCTGTGTGTTTACCTATGGGAATATGGTTCTGTGTGTTTACCTATGGGAATATGGTTCTGTGTGGAACGCCCCTGATGTTGATGCCACTACCCAAAAACTGTAGTTAACATTCTGCACCTTCAACCTCCTAGATGTTGTTTCCACAGTAACCAACTGCACCATACTGATTCCAGGGCGTGTACTGGAGCGTTACACACACACACACACACACACACACACACACACACACCCCTAACCTCAACTTCACTTATCAAAAAGAATAATGACTTACCCATTTAGGTTTTTATTAAATAATGAACATCGTTTCTGACTTCTGTCAAAACCACTTTGTTCCTGGTCTCAGTTCTGGTGAGGAAGATTAAGCATCTCTGTTTATCTTTTTCACCGTTAAGGCGATTTTTGCTTATAAACTCTTTCAAAGCAAACACGCACCCAAACCTACATGTATAAACACACACACAAACGCACAAATTAAAAATGTGACTATAATTAACTTGATTTCAAATGTAGTATTCCATACCACAAACAGTAATAGTGTTTCAGGGACACACAACATATGGCCTTGTGATTCAGGAGTACAGTCCCATTTCCCAAAACGATATCGTGTTAAATTCGTCTTTAATGAGAGAGAGAGCATTCAGTGCAACACTTTCCCAACCGTGTTAGATGGTCTTTGTTTTATGATGCTTGTGGGAAACCCAGTCTTGATTTATTTGATTAAAACTACATCCTTCGGTGATTTTATGGCTAAACCTCCTTCTGCCTTGAAAGGAGTCAGACTTTATATCCAGAAAACTTAAAAGTTTTAGTCTTCACTTTGAGGTCCATGTAATGTTATAATAATAATAATAATAATCTTTATTTGTATAGCACCTTTCATACATACATGTAACTCAAAGTGCTTTACAGTATAAATAAAAGAAACATTAAAAGGAGATAAGACAAAGACAAAAAGACAGAAGAAAATTTTAAAAGAAATTAAAGATAAAAATATTAAAATAACATAAAAAGTTAAAAGTGAAGTAAGTAAGATAATAAAAAGTAAAGTAAATAAGATAAGAAACTATCTTAATAGTTTTAACTAAAAGCGGATCTAAACAGGAATGTTTTGAGACTGCTCTTAAAACTATGCAGGGATGAAATGCCTCTGAGCTCTTCTGGAAGAGAATTCCAGAGCTTTGGGCCATAGTGGCTAAAAGCACCCTCGCCAATCTTTAATCGGCTTTTAGGAATCACCAGTAGATTACTGTTTGAAGACCTGAGAGACCTGACTGGAACATATCTAACCATCATTTCACTTAGGTAAAGAGGGGCAAGACCATGAAGACATTTAAAAACCATGACTAGAACCTTAAAATCTATTCTAAAGCTGACAGGTAACCAGTGCAGTGAGTGGAGTGCAGGTGTAATATGATCTCTCTTTCTCCTGCGGGTCAGAACCCTTGCAGCCGCGTTCTGAACTCGCTGTAGGTGCGAAATAGAGCTCTTTGGAAGAGCAGATAGAACAGCGTTACAATAATCTAGCCTTGATGTGATAAATGCATGGACAAGTTTTTCACTGTCAGCAGGAGAGAGCATATCTCGGACCTTAGTGATGTTTCGAAGATGAAAGTAAGCTGTCTTGCATGTAGTCATGATGTGTGATTTGAAGCTGAGCTCATTATCAAAGGTGACGCCCAGGTTCTTAACACATTGTCTGGCTTTCAGATTCATTTGATTTAAATAAGTCTGGACATCATTCCTTTGTGAATCACTGCCTAGAACAAGAACCTCTGTCTTCTGTTTATTTAACTGCAGAAAATTGTCAGACATCCATGTCTGTATATCATCTATGCAGTCAAACAGTGAGCAAATTGATTTTAGGGCTTTAGGTTCTAGCGAAATATAAAGTTGAGTGTCATCTGCATATTGATGATAACTAATACCATGTTTATTAATGATGTGTGGTAATGGAAGCATATATAGGTTGAATAGTAACGGCCCAAGGATTGATCCTTGGGGGACACCACAAGTTATTTTTTGACGTGTGGAGGAAGAGGTACCTAATGCTACATAGTAATCACGCCCAGTTAGGTACGATCTAAACCAGTCTAAGACTAAGCCACTAAGGCCTACCCAGCTCTGTAGTCGATCAAGAAGTATTTCATGATCAACGGTGTCAAAAGCGGCGCTTAAATCTAGCAGAAAAAGGACTGAGAGTTTGCCTGCATCCTTATTCAATCTCAAGTCATTTACTACCTTAACTAGGGCTGTTTCAGTGCTGTGGAGAGCTCTGAAACCAGATTGAAAAGTGTCATTTATTTGATTTACTTTGACATAGTCATTCAACTGGATTGACACTACTTTTTCAATGATTTTGCTAAGAAAGGAAAGGTTAGATATAGGTCGATAATTATTAAGAATTGTGGGATCAAGATTTCTATTCTTTAATAGTGGTTTAACCATTGCAGTTTTAAAAATTTTAGGGAATTCACCCAATTGCAGAGACTGATTAACAACCGTTAGAACTTCATTTGCTAATGAGCTCAGAACCTGCTTGAAAAAGCTTGTTGGTAAAGGGTCCAGTTCACAAGTAGAGGATTTTAGTGATGAAATCACATCAAGTAGTGTTACCATGTCAACTTCTTGGAAATAAGACATATTAAAGTTAGGCTGAGTAACTGATATAAGGGTTGATGGTCTATTAGTGCTTGTTGCTATGTTCTGCCTTATACTAGTAATCTTGTCCCTAAAAAATATAGCAAACTCCTCACATTTTTCAACTGAAACAGTCTCAGGGAAGCCACAGGAGGTGGGGTTTACTAGCTGATCTATGCTTCTGAACAAGACAGCTGAGTTATTATTGGATGAATTGATTAAGGTAGAGAAATAGTTTTTCCTTGCTGATTTCACTTCACTGTTGTAATTCTGCAATGTTGTTTTATAAATATCAAAATGTACTTGCAATTTTGACTTTCGCCAACGTCTCTCAGCCTGCCTACAATCTTGCCTAAATTTTACAATAGATGGAGTGTTTCTCCAGGGCATCTTAATTTTACCAGAGATTATTTTAGTTACCTTTGGTGCCACAGCATCAATACAGTTCCTAACTCTGTGTGTGAATGTTTCAACTAGCTCATTCCCATTTTCTGAGAGGGGAGGGAGGGACTAACGTGTGTTCCTCCCTAGCCGTTAGCATCAGCCCTAGCTTTTAGCATCAGCCTCCTCACGTACTTCAAGACGTGCTTCATGTCTGACAGCTGATATTCCGTTTGATATACTAGATGTTGTAGAATTCGTATACCTTAATATTGTAAAGGTTGTAAAAAAGTGCAAGGTGGTACTGTAGTGTTTACTATAGTGTGTTAATTTAGTGTGTTACTCTAGTGTGTTGCTAGAGTATGTTACTATAGTGGGGTAATATAGCGTGGTACTCTAGAAACTAAAAGCCAGACTTCCAGAAGCTCTTAGCACAGCTGATGAAGGCTCCCTGTTCACAAACATTCTTCACAGCAGTTTTGACTAGTTTTGATAATTACTCTTTATCGTTTACACCCCTTGTAATAAATGAGCTGCATTATTGATTTGATCCTATAGGGACAGTTCTGTGAACCACTGCAGATTTGGCTGGATTTCTGACAGTTGACTCCATAGCATGCCCAGAGCAGGTTAGTTTCATTGATCGTGTTGCCATAGCAACTAATATACACTCATGAGCTTGGTTTGTAGAACCATGTTCTAGAAAAATACCCCAGAAGACGATGTCTCCTTGATACACAGTCAGGGTGGAGATCTTTACATGATACCAGGCCCTTTCTAATCAATAGGCCTTATTGGAGTGGCCCAACACTCCAATATTGTTTCATGTGATGAGAGAACTCTAAAAGGCTAGGTCTTCTACAGGGTAGGTCTTCTACAGAGTAGGTCTTCTACAGGGTAGATTCTCTACAGGATAGGTCTTCTACAGGGTAGGTCTTCTACAGGGTAGGTCTTTTACAGGGTAGATTCTCTACAAGATAGGTCTTCTACAGGGTAGGTCTTCTGCAGGGTAGGTCTTCTACAGGGTAGATTCTCTACAGGATAGGTCTTCGACAGGGTAGGTCTTTGTCGTGTTTGTCACCTACAAGCCTGCTGCTGAAGCTTCTGCCTTGCACCACTACCTTTGAGGCCATTAAGACGTAAGACATAAACCAGCATGTCGATCATTTGGTACCTGGTGTTGTTTTGGCGTTTAGTTTAACTTTCTCAAACCTTTCAGACCAAGCTTCATTCAGTGTCCTGAAGAAATGACTACAGTCAGTTCTTTTTATAAATGCTTGTGAGAACGCTTCACAGGCACAGCGAGATGACCTGTGGTGTGTGTGTGTGAAGTCTAGCCGGCAGCATGCACGCCACTTCTGTTTCAACTGTACTTGCATTTTGAGAACTGCTGATGTGTAGTTTGAAATCCAAGGTTGGTTGTGTGTTGTTGTTGTTGTTGTGTGTGTGTGTGTGTGTATGTGTGCTGTTTAAGAGTCTCTGTCTGTCTCAGTCGTTGTCTCTGTCTCTTTCTCCCTGAGCCACACCTGTTGGGCTGATTGGCTGGGATAGAGCGCCTCAGGGCGGAGCTTCAGAGATGGAACGACCAATAGCTTTCACTCTCCTGCAGCAAAGGTAGTTCGGAGGCGGAGAAAAGAGGCTTGTAGTCCACCAATGCCAGAAAACAGGAAGCTGCAGCCCACCCCGGTTTTCCCAGAACTGTAGGGCTGTTCTCTGGGTGGGGCGGTTCTATCTCAGGGTGATAGTGAGTTTCAGGAATGGGTTGTACAGGGACAGTGGTGGCTTGTTCAGATAGATCTTTGCTATAGGTGCAGTAGTAGAGGAAGACCTTTTGGCTTCACCCAAGGGAACTCCTATGAGCTATGGGAAGGTTTCATCCCAAACCTGGCCATGCATTTAAATGACATTATTACTGTACTGGTGGGTGAACTCTGATCTGCACGGGGTGAACATGCCTGTGGGCTGGAATGTAGGAGAGGGAGAGGGAGAGGGAGAGGGAGAGGGAGAGAGAGAGAGAGAGAGAGAGAGAGAGAGAGAGAGAGAGAGAGAGAGAGAGAGAGTGAGAGTGTGTGAATGCTAACATCTAAAGTGGCACATGTTGAGTACAGGCACATCTTCAGTCACACCCAGACGTTACAAGACCTGTGGATCTGAACACGGCCCACACACCCTTAATGAACACAGCCCACACAACCTTAATGAACACAGCCCACACAACCTTAATGAACACGGCCCACACAACCTTAATGAACACAGCTCACACACCCTTAATGAACACAGCCCACACAACCTTAATGAACACAGCCCACACAACCTTAATGAACACAGCCCACACAGCTCACACACCCTTAATGAACACGGCCCACGCAACCTTAATGAAAACGGCCCACGCAACCTTAATGAACACAGACCACACAACCTTAACGAACACAGCTCACACACCCTTAATGAACACAGCCCACACAACCTTAATGAACACGGCCCACACAACCTTAATGAACACAGACCACACAACCTTAATGAACACGGCCCACGCAACCTTAATGAACACAGACCACACAACCTTAACGAACACAGCTCACACACCCTTAATGAACACAGCCCACACAACCTTAATGAACACGGCCCACACAACCTTAATGAACACAGACCACACAACCTTAATGAACACGGCCCACACAACCTTAATGAACACAGCTCACACACCCTTAACGAACACAGCCCACACAACCTTAATGAACACAGCTCACACACCCTTCATTCTCCATCCATTTCCCACATAAAAAATGTATATGAGAATTCTGTCAGTTAATCAGCCTATTAATATCACACCTGACAGAAACCATACGGTGCACACACCATTTTGATATAATCAGTTGGGTTTTAGATGTCATCTTTCTCTCTCCCCACACATCCCCACTCTGCAGGAGGACACCACTGGCTGGCTCTGTGGGCTGGTTCAGTATGTGGCAGACTGCTTGTTCTACAGGGAGCAGGACACACACACACACACACACACACACACAGTGCCGGGCTGGTTCAGTATGTGGCAGACTGTGTGTTCTACAGGGAGCAGTCCTCCCTCACATCAGCAGAGTCTTTGAGCCGGTGCCCGTAAACACTCCTGCTAGGATGCTAATTAGCCAGCGTAGACACTGTAATGAGCAAGACCTGCCTCCTCCTGGTGGAGCGTCGTGGAGGTCTACCATGGCATCATGGTGATCGTCACACTGCTACCACATGAGCTCCTGCAGGCTTTAGCTGAAAGTCTGTGTTACAACGGCTGTAACTGTCTGTCCACCAGCCCACAAAGACTGTTCCCCAGCCCACAAAGACTGTTCTCCAGCCTACAAAGACTGTCAACTAGCCCACAAAGACTGTTCCCCAGCCCACAAAGACTGTCAACTAGCCCACAAAGACTGTTCCCCAGCCCACAAAGACTGTTCTCCGGCCCACAAAGACTGTCAACTAGCCCACAAAGACTGTTCCCCAGCCCACAAAGACTGTCCACCAGCCCACAAAGACTGTCCACCAGCCCACAAAGACTGTCCACCAGCCCGCACACACAGCACAGCACACTGTATTGTATTCATCATGTACAGTTCTATGGTGCTTTGGAGCCGTATCAGTTCTTAACAGTTCCGCCGCCTTTGATGTGTTTGTCTTTTTGAGTCACTGATAAAGCAGTTTGCCGTCCAGCTGTACCATTGACACCTATTTCACACTAAGTACTATAATTACCTGAAATCCATGCACAATTACTGACATCATTGCCAGCATAAGTGGTGGTGATCAGGAGGCTGGTTTATCTTTGAATAATGGTGCATTACTGCGTTGTGTGTGTGTGTGTGTGTGTGTGTGTGTGTGTGTGTGTGTGGTGTGTCTGTGTGGTGCAGGGTGAGGTTGAGTGTGTGGTGGTGTGTGTGTGTCTGTGGAGGTGCAGGGTGAGGTTGAGAGGCTCTTGACTAATAATGGTCTTTTCTCTCCTCCTTTTTTGGGATCCTACTCTGGGCTGGTGGTGTCGTCTCCTGATCTCAGGTAAGAAAATAATTTTCAGACTTCCTGGAATAAATGTGCAGAGTGTGTGTGTGTGTGTGTGTGTGTGTGTGTGTGTGTGTGTGTGTGTGTGTGTGTGTTAAAGATGTTTTGTTTGCGATATGTTTTATGAACATTTTGTGTGGGGTGAAATACTGATTCACCCATGTGAATGATTATTGGTCAGAAGAGACCAGTGGAGATCTGATGCTGGTGTTGCTGGTGTGTGGTGGTGATGCTGGTGTTGCTGGTGTGTGGTGGTGATGCTGGTGTGTGGTGGTGTTGCTGGTGTTGCTGGTGTGTGGTGGTGATGCTGGTGTGTGGTGGTGTTGCTGGTGTGTGGTGGTGATGCTGGTGTGTGGTGGTGTTGCTGGTGTGTGGTGGTGATGATGGTGTGTGTGGTGATGGTGGTGGTGATGCTGGTGTTGCTGGTGTGTGGTGGTGATGCTGGTGTGTGGTGGTGTGTGGTGGTGATGCTGGTGTGTGGTGGTGATGCTGGTGTTGCTGGTGTGTGGTGGTGATGATGGTGTGTGTGGTGATGGTGGTGGTGATGCTGGTGTGTGGTGGTGATGCTGGTGTGTGGTGGTGATGCTGGTGTGTGGTGGTGATGCTGGTGTGTGGTGGTGATGCTGGTGTTGCTGGTGTGTGGTGGTGATGCTGGTGTGTGGTGGTGATGCTGGTGTGTGGTGGTGTTGCTGGTGTGTGGTGGTGATGCTGGTGTGTGGTGGTGTGGTGGTGATTTGAGGGTTTGTTCAGGTCGTGGACTTTAGGATAAATGTCAAAATTCTTCTGAACAGATGCCTGCTCACACATGAGTATGCACACAAGCAAACACGTAATGCACACAAGCAAACACACACACACACACACACACACACACACACACACACACATGCCTAACCAAAGCAGATTTAATTCTGAATGTACACTTTTCAGCTACATCTGAATAAGTCATAATGGCCCTAGCATCTGTGTGAAATCTCATCTGTTTTGCTCACATTTTAACATTGCCTGTTGAGGCTTAATTAAAATGCTTAAGTTTCTGTGTGTGTGTGTGTGTGTGTGTGTGTGTGTGTGTGTGTGTGTGTGTGTGTGTGTGTGTGTGTGTGTGTGTGTGTGTGTGTGTGTGTGTGTGTGTGAGTCAGAGTCAGAGTCATGATCTCTTCTCCTGTTAGAGCAGTTGTTCACCCCTCCAGTGGTGAGCAGGTTGCTCCTTACATGATCTGCTCTATGTGGGTTTCAGTTTGGCACTGCATTCATATTTTAACATACTTGAAAAACCAAGAACAAGAGGAACCCAAACAGAGCAGCCTGGCGTGTTGACCCTGGTTGTGACCTTCAGCCCCTATATGGTACACAACCTTATTTTCATGTCATTTCCTGAAGATGCTTCCTCCCTGTTTCTAAGTGAAGGCCAGAAGTGTCAGAGCCCTACACAGGTGCCACAGGTGCAGGCACCATGGGCCATTGAATGAACTGTAGTTCAATATTTAGATTTAAACTGAGGCTTCTGTAAGCAGTTTGTGTTTGTTTGGTGGTCAGTGAGGCAAAGAGAGAGACAGGAAAAGGTAAATGGAGAGGAACTGATCTCACAATGTCCACCAACATGATTGATCTGACTGATCTCACAATATCTGATCACTATACAAATAATGAATGTGATATGTGTCTGATCTTGGGTGTCAAGTAGCGCTATGTCTCAGTCCAAATATCAAACAATGTATCACTGGTCTGTTAGAGCTTTGTTAGTCTGTCAGGCTGACTGAGTTTGAAGCGATGAGACATTACAGAGATGAGCAATCGCACTCCGACCCCAGACATGAGCAATCACTGAGAGCTCTTTCTGTGGCTGGGAGACTGGGAAAGGTTAAGGTGTCTGAGGAGACACGTTAGCCATGGTGAGACCTGCTGGAAGAGCAGACACATCACCACATCACCATCACTGAAATCAGACACATCGCCAGCGTGAGTGATTGCTACTCGCGCAGCACTATCCCACGTGGAGTTGGGCTGCCACGTGTGCCTCATGTGGGCCTCACGTGGAATTGGGCTGTCACATGTGCCTCACACGGAATTGGGCTGTCACGTGTGCCCCACGTGGAATTGGGCCGTCACGTGTGCCTCACATGGAATTGGGCTGTCACGTGTGCCTCACACGGAATTGGGCTGTCACGTGTGCCTCACACGGAATTGGGCTGTCACGTGTGCCTCACACAGAATTGGGCAGTCACGTGTGCCTCACACGGAATTGGGCTGTCACGTGTGCCTCACACGGAATTGGGCTGTCACGTGTGCCTCACACGGAATTGAATTGGGCTGTCACGTGTGCCTCACATGAAATTGGGCTGTCACGTGTGCCTCACACGGAATTGGGCTGTCACTTGCGCCCCACGTGGAATTGGACTGTCACGTGTGCCTCACGTGGAATTGGGCCATCACGTGTGCCTCATGTGGAATTGGCGCTACCTGACACCCAAGATCAGACACATATCACATTCATTACTTGTATAGTGATCAGACATTGTGAGATCATTCAGATCAATCAGGCTGGTGGACATTGTGAGATTGGGCCATCACGTGTGCCTCACGTGGAATTGGGCTGTAACGTGTGCCTCACGTGGAATTGGGCCGTCACGTGTGCCTCACTCTCCCAGAATTCCAGAGTTTGGTGTTGCTCCCCGCATGCTTCAGAATGATTTCCTGTTCCCATGACTACGATATTTATGTAGTTTCACCAGGCTGACATGCAGAGCACAGAATTTTTCACGTGTTAACAGTGCAACACGTGAGAGATTCTTCCTGTGGATTCAAGTGGTCTTCTGTGTCCTACGGCTGAGGAAAGGTCTTGAGTTTTTAGAGGCCTGCTATCTTGCAACCTAATCTGTCCTCTTTGTACTTTGCAGGTGTAGCTACAGATACCAAAAGATATAAAAGGTCTTCCTTGTCCTTGAAGCTGCTGATGTGTTGATGTATTTACATAGTAAAGACAGTAAAGTGAAGATCATTTAAAACAATCGTTGTTGAATGTAACTTATAGGAAGAACAGTAAAATCTTGAGACCCAGTGTGTGTGTCACTGTCTTCCCCACTCAGCGCTGTACCTCTAACTTAACAGATGTGACTCACTACACATGCGTGTTTCAACAAAGGGATCAGTTAGTGATCGAAAATGTCAGCTGTAAAGTTAGCTAGAGTGAACTGTAACCTCCACCTAGCAAACTACACAACATAACAGTCAAGATTAATAAAGCCAGTAGGGGGAAACGCACTCACAAACACACTCACAAACACAATCACAAGCACAATCACACACTCACATCTGTGTGTGTATGGGTCCATGTGTGTGTGTGTGTGTGTGTGTGTGTGTGTGTGTGTGTGTGTGTGTGTGTGTGTGTGTGTGTGTGTGTGTATGGGTCCATGTGCGGGGGGTCCATGTGTGTGTGTGTGTGTGTGTGTGTATGGGTCCGTGTGTGTGTGTGTGTGTGTGTGTGTGTGTGTGTGTGGGTCAGCAGGTATTTTTGCCGGAGCTGAAAAAACTGCAGCACTCTGACCCACAACACAGGTCACATGACCATGAGTCCAGTGAATCTCCTCAGGTCACATGACCATGAGTCCAGTGAAGCTCCTCAGGTCACATGACCCACAACACAGGTCACATGACCACGTGTCCAGTGAAGCTCCTCAGGTCACATGACCCACAACACAGGTCACATGACCATGAGTCCAGTCAAGCTCCTCAGGAGATGTACTACCACACCACAGATGGTTCGTCTGAAAGGCTTTCTGGGTAATAAGATGACGTGTTCTCTGTGTATTTCCCTGACAGCAAAATATGTAAGAGAGTATTAATTTTCAAATCCAAATAGACTTTTTACTCATTTCTGATGAAACCACATTTTATCTCCCCCCATTAATTATAATAAACGAGAGAGAGAGAGAGAGAGGGAGGGAGAGTTAGAGAGAGAGAGAGAGAGAGAGAGAGAGAGAGAGAGAGAGAGAGATGGAGAGAATGAGAATGAGAACAAGTGCTAATCTTTATTAATTGGAATTTCTGGGCCACTGAGTTGCTGGGGGCCTTCCTCAAACATTCTCAAACCAGAACAGGACCAGCAAGATTTCATTAATAAATTAATTCAAGGCAGCCTGCATGCATGGTTTGATGCTGCTCCACTAATTAGATGAATTCTAGGTTATTATTTTATGAAATTAGCTTGGAAAACTCAGTTTGAACTCCTAATCTTACATTAAAATGCCAGCACTACCGGTCTACCTCTGATTCACCCTTGTTCACTTTGTGCTGTGTCCATATTGTATAAGCTTATATAAGCTTTGTAACCTGTGTGTGGGTGTATGTGTGTGTGCCCATTTGAGAGTATGTTAATGTATGTGTGCTGTTTGGAGCATCATTTGTAAGAACAACCCCTACACACACACACACACACACACACGCTGTGCTTATTGTCACAGCCGAAGGTCTTACACAAGCATATTTAACACAGGCCATGAACCCTTAGCTTCTCAACAATGCCTGTGGTTTTATGACCAGTTTGACTGATGCTTACAATACATTACATTACATTAAATTTACATTACACTACATTACATTTACACTACACTACATTACATTACACTACATTACATTTACATTACATTTACACTACATTACATTACATTTACATTACACTACATTACATTTACATTACATTACATTACATTTACACTACATTACATTACATTTACATTACACTACATTACATTTACATTACATTACATTTACACTACATTACATTACACTACATTACATTACATTTACACTACACTACACTACATTACATTACACTACATTACCTTTACATTACATTACATTTACATTACATTACATTACATTTACACTACATTACATTACATTTACACTACATTACACTACATTACATTTACACTACATTACATTACATTTACACTACATTACATTACATTACATTACATTTACACTACATTACGTTACATTACATTTACACTACACTACACTACATTACATTACACTACATTACATTTACATTACATTACATTTACATTACATTACATTACATTTACATTACATTACATTTACATTACATTTACATTACATTTATGTACCTACTAGCTTCACATATTCAAGACACATGTTCTGACACACAGTTCAAATGCTTAAAAGTTATTTGTCTAGTGCAGTAGAGAACAAATGCACACATACACACACCCACACACACACACTGAAATGTAAGCATGTTCAAACGCCCAGACTAACAGGGCTGAGTGGTGAGTTTTTGTGCCACCAGTGACCTTGGCCAACGTTGGTCAGGACACTCACATTTGAATATGCATGAAGAAACAGCTAAACAGAATGTGTAATTATAATAGGAGGAGGGTAATGAGGGCACGACAATGAAAGAGAAAGATTCAAGAAATGCTGAAGAAGGAGGGGCTAGCAGTAACAATACGGGTAGTAACATAAGGCTAATTTGAATATGCAAAGATGTTTCAATTATATTGTTACCAAAACAGTAAAAACTCATGTTAATTTAAGCCAGATTTAATTAGGTATTTAATTGACCTTGGTCATTTACACTCTTATTTTCCTTTGATTTTTAAATACACAACTTAATTCATGCACTTGTGCATTGAGAGAGACAGAATAAAGGAACTCCGTGTCCCAGCCGAAATGTCAAGATCACCTTCACGTATTGACACTAATCTGCATTTTATTAGCATTTGTGCAGAAATGGAGTAATTACCTTGTAGAAGCTCAGTTCAGCTGTGTGTGTGTGTGTGTGTGTGTGTGTGTGTGTGTGTGTGTGTGTGTGTGTGTGTGTATGTGCGTGTGTGTGTTTGTGTACAGCAGTTAAACGTTCCTCATAAAGAGGATTAAGAGCAATCTTCTGGGCTGTTTCACTGGGAAACTGCATTTACAGACACGTTGCATCACTTCGATTCAGAGGTGATGAAGACTATCTCAGGCGTGAAGGGGCAGAGATGATGATGACACCTGTAAGGCTGCACATGCCGGAGCAGATACACCTCATAGGTCATTCATATATTCATAGAGCAGCAGAGATGTTGGAGGTCCATGGTTAGAGAAGAACCACTTCACTGGGTGTTTTTTTTGTTTCGCATCGTGAAGAAACATTGAATCCGTCTACATTTACTGTTTTTGCACAAACAGAAGCAATAATTGTAGATTTAAAGGCTCTGTCATTTGGTGTGTGTGTGTGTGTGTGTGTGTGTGTGTGTGTGTGTGTGTGGGTGTGTGTGTGTGTGTGTGTGTAGGTGTGTGGGTGTGTGTCCTGGTTAGTCTAACAGCTTGTTTGGTTTTATTATATGGTGTATCATGTGTGTAATGTAGCATTAGCAAATTATGTTACAGTTTTAAGTGTTATTTGATCAGGACAGTGAATTTTCTATAGATATTTGTATGCAAGGCAGCATAACGCTCCACGCTGCCATCACTGCATCACGAAGGCCGTTGGTTGGAGTGCTGTGGTTCCCGTGATGTCTGAGCCATGGTGTCATGGCACTGATGTCATGTGCAGACTTGTTACGGGCATGAAGTTTAGAGATGGCAGAGTGAGGTGTCAGTGTGTGTCAGGCGAACATCGGCACGAAGACAGGTCTCCCAGGGGAAAGGGAGTGGTGTGTGTGTGTGTGTGTGTGTGTGTGTGTGTGTGTGTGTGTGTGTGTGTGTGTGTGTGTGCGTGCGTGAGCGTGAGCGTGTGCGTGTGCGCGTGCGTGTGTGTGTGTGTGTGTGTGTGTTTAACTGGGACTA
Source organism: Brachyhypopomus gauderio (assembly GCF_052324685.1). NCBI lineage: Eukaryota > Metazoa > Chordata > Actinopteri > Gymnotiformes > Hypopomidae > Brachyhypopomus > Brachyhypopomus gauderio. The sequence goes on from NW_027506881.1 coordinate 690,868, forward strand.
CAGCTGGGGGCTTTGGTCTATGGTAAGAATTCCACAGGGCTGTGATCTCCTGAGACCAATTTCTCTTTATTAAAATGTCTGTTAAGGACACAGGGGTGAGGGTCGATACAAGATTTAACAAAAGAATAATTGGAGTTTGATCACTTTTAAATAACCAAGATAATAGCTGTCAGAAGGCGATTAGCCTTATTCAAGTGTTCTGTCACATTACAGTTTTATACAATGTTGTATTAGCCTCACACTCAGTTAGCCCGATACTGCCGCCCAGGGTCATCAGCACAAACCCTGTGGAGATTTTGGTTGTGAGATCAAAGCCTAAAACCATGGAGCAGAATTACTTCACATGACAAACACTGCAGCAGATTTTATATGTCAGGAAATCCGTTACATTAACAGGTAATGACGTCTTGCCTCAGGACAGAATCTGCTCTCACTTGAATAAGAGAAATACAATAACAGGTAAATGTCTGTCAATGCTGGAACCACAATTTGCACCTTTTTTAAGTTTAAATAGTTTACAACTTATTTCAGTCCTTTGAAGATGTGCAAATTGACATTTTTCGGGGCTAAAGGGAAAAGTTGGTGTGACGTCACTGCTGTTTCCAAACCTGGAGCTGACTTTAGACTGATGCTAATCAGACAGGACGAACATGTTAATGGATGCTGTTAGACGCTGTCTCATTAGCACACACATAGCTGTAGTTCCTCTGCTCTGTGTTTCTGCCAGGACGACTAATTGAGTTGCACACCGAGGGGGCCGGAGGGTGGGGGCTGTGTTTGGTAAGTGACATAGTGTAGTTTTGTAATAGAGAGAGAGTGACACGCACCCTGGTTCTCTTCATTCTGAGGTAATCACACCTGATTGGCCAGACGTTGCTCATTACCTCATTTCTTTCTCATCCCTCTCTCTCCCTCTCTCTCCCTCTCTCTCTCCCTCCCTCTCCCCCTCTCTTTTGATCATCTCTTTACCGATCCCTCCATCTCTTCAAATCAGAATATGGAGCAGTAAGACCATATTGCTGTAAAATCCTCCACATAGTTTTCTAAGCCCTGTAAAGGTGTCCAGCTGTCTGCTCAAAATTACTTTCACTAAAAATGTCCTTGATCTGCTCACTGTGGTTTCAGGCATTAACGTAGAGTTGCGTTCACACCACCAGGCCTGTGTTTTACAGCTCCGCCATATTCTTGTAGTTGGAGGGGTGACTGGGTTAAGATGAGCCAATGGGGAGGCTGCCACCCCCCCCACCCCCCACCCCCCAATTATTTGTCAGATGACCCTGAATTTGGTTAGCGATGTGCTAACTTTGAAGTGTTACACTGGGTTTATTTTCACAGACACTTTGCCTCTCAGTTTTTTTGTCATATCAGGCATAATCACGTCTCACATCAAATGCAATTTCTCTCGGTTTAAAAGGTTATATCAGATATGGTGATGAACTACCAGAGTGTGAAAAGGTGACTGAATTAGCAGATGTGTAACTGTGAACTGTTAGACTAAACGCTTTTCCTCAATATGGAGACGTGGTAACCTGAAGCAGAGCATTATGGGTAGATTGGTGGGGTAACCTCACCCAGAGGCTTGTGGGTATGATGAACCGGCGTTCAAAAATCGTCCTTCCGTTTAAAACGTTTAAAACCACCATGTTTCTTAATCCTACATACTTGGCAAACCACCATCAGCTGTAAGAACAGCAGACAAATTAGTAATTTATATTTATTTCACGTCCATCAATACTACAAGTACAATTTAATTACTAACAATGAATTGTACTTTAAAATGTGGTTAATACAGTAGTAAGTAACTGCTCTCTCTAATGGTCATTTGGATCATCTTACCCCTAACACAAGACGAGTTGAGATACGAGAACACTTATTTTAGGGACCCTATATTTTGTTAATTATTTTGAGCTAGGAACACTGCTGGTAGTCTCACCCAGCTGTCTTTGCCAGATCACCACAGACAGTAGACAACACGAGCCGCTGTGAAACTCTTCAACTGGTTTCCCAGCACCAAAGTACCTCTAGGCTGTATGCTCTAGACTGTGTGAACTAGACTGTGTGAACTAGGCTGTGAGCTCTAGACTGTGTGCTCTAGACTGTGTGCTCTAGACTGTGTGAACTAGGCTGTGTGCTCTAGACTGTGTGAACTAGGCTGTGTGCTCTAGACTGTGTGCTCTAGACTGTGTGAACTAGGCTGTGTGCTCTAGACTGTGTGCTCTACGCAGTGTGCTCTAGACCAGGGATGTCAAAGTCAAATACACCGAGGGCCAAAAAACCAAATTTGCTACAAGCCGAGGGCCGGACTGGTTCAATGTTTATTAAAACATATTGAAATGATTGCACGTAGCCTATTGAACCAAGACCTAACACAGTGTATATTATTTAATGCTTAAATGAATAAAGCAATATTCTTATGGATCTGTCAGTAATTTCAAGTGAAAACATTTTTCAACAAGCAAACAGATAAAAACAAACTTCCTTCAAAGAAAACATGTTCTGTACATTAAATGAATAAAGTAATAAAGGTTTGAAAAGTGCTGGAATTTAGGCTAAAGTCCTTGAAAATGCTGGAAATTGAAACTACTTCGTTTCACAACAAATATCTGTCTGACTGAACAGTTCTCTTGTATTACGTTAACAAATACGAGCCTCTTGTAATTCCAGGATGAAACATGAGAGAACGTGAAGACGTTAAGATTGGGCGTTTTGAAAATAAACAACCATTAAATAATGTGATAAAAAAAGTGAATTATTTCGAATAATTTCGACTATATGTATAAATATTTAACTTAATTAAGTTTAACTGGTGTGCGCAGTTACAAAATTCGAGAGGTGCACGACCTTGCGAATCGACAGCGTGCGACGCCCTCGCGCACGGGCGGAGCCACTGCGATTACGTCATCTTCGCCGCGCGGACCCTCGCCGCTTGTGCGCTGCAGTGACTTCGCGGGCTACCGTTGCATTGTGGGGAATGTAGTGTTTGTGCGTGCAAAACACCATCGGGTGGCTGTGGCCTGCGGGCCGGTTCTAATAGTAATTCAATATCATCCAGGGGGCCATAGATAATCAATTCGCGGGCCGGATCTGGCCCGCGGGCCTTGACTTTGACACATGTGCTCTAGACTGTGTGAACTAGAATGTGTGCTCTAGACTTTGTGCTCTAGACTGTGTGCTCTAGACTTTGTGCTCTAGACTTTGTGCTCTAGACTGTGTGAACTAGGCTGTGTGCTCTAGGCTGTGTGCTCTAGGCTGTGTGCTCTAGATTGTGCGCTGTAGACTGTGCGCTGTAGACTGTGCGCTGTAGACTGTGCGCTGTAGACTGTGTGCTCTAGACTGTGTGCTCTACGCTGTGCGCTCTAGACTGTGCGCTCTAGACTGTGCGCTCTAGACTGTGCGCTCTAGACTGTGCGCTCTAGGCTGTGCGCTGTAGACTGTGCGCTGTAGACTGTGTGCTCTAGGCTTTGTGCTCTAGACTGTGCGCTGTAGACTGTGATGTAGGCTGTGATGCTCAACACCCTAAAGATGGCTGTAGACTTTAGACAGGGCAGTTTCACCCTTAACATCTGATTTTGACTGTGGAATCTCTCGAGTCCCTTATCAGCAGTACGTATAGACCAGAAGATGGAGGAGGTGGAGTCTCCATCATCCAGAACACAGAGTCCATCACAGTGGAGGACATTTGACCTGCCACAGGCTCCACACAGCTGCAGTTCTGGACACTCTGGCCTCTGAGACTGTCCTCACCTCCTCCACGTCGCTGTGGTTTGTCTTCTCTGACTCACAGGAACAAGTCAAACTCCAGTGAATAATCAGGGCTGTGGAGATACAACCAGCCTTCACTTCAGGACATACAAACCAGGAGAGTCATGAAGATACAACCAGCCTTCACTTCAGGACATACAAACCAGGAGAGTCATGAAGATACAACCAGCCTTCACTTCAGGACATACAAACCAGGAGAGTCATGAAGTGTGCCAGCAAAATCTTAACCAGCTTTTTTCACCTGTACACCCTAAACAACTTTTCACCCTGAACACTGTGTGTGTGTGTGTGTGTGTGTGTGTGTGTGTGTGTGTGTGTGTGTGTGTGTGTGTGTATTTAGTGTTTAGTGTTATTTATTAAGTCTAGTTTGTTCGGTATTCTGTGTACTCTATATACTGTAACTGTAAAAGGCCAAGTGTTTGATAACTAGATGGCCAAGTGTCTGATAACTAGATGGCCCAGTGTCTGATAACTAGATGGCCCAGTGTCTGATGTTACATGTGCCTTCACCAAGACAGATATCTCATATGTGCATCATACCAGCAAATAAAAATGATTCTGGATTGAAATTTAACACCATTTGTTGGTAATTCATTGTTTTGCTGATCAACAGCATGCCCTGACCCAAATAAGACGAAATTGATTTGTCAACTTGAAACACTGGAATGGCTCCGACAATAGACCTACAATAGACCTACAATAGACCTACTGTATCTTGACCTGCCACGGTGGGTCATTTGAACAGTTATACTATGATTTCTGCAAAGATCCCAAACATGAGAGACAATGTGTATTCCATAACCTTTGAGCTGTAGATAAATAATATTGAAAGACACATTGTGGATTTCAAAGGATTTAAATTTTCCATATTTAACCGTCATGTGTTTATTTATAGATTTTTATGTATGCAAATACATTTTAATAAAATTAAATTATTTACTTTCTTTGTAAAATGTCGATTCTTGATAAAAGAACAACACCTGTAAGCATATTTCATTATGACGTAGAATAACCGTTTCTATGAGTGAAGGAGGGGCCTGTGTTCACCTTTATAAGCATATTTCATTATGACGTTTCTATGAGGGAAGGCGGGGCCTGTGTTCACCTTTGCTGCTAAGTGTGATGGACTGCAGGTATTAATGGAGTGATTTGCATATTTAGTGCCTGAATAAAACAGGCAAATTTTCATCTTGCTGATATTATCAGAGAGTAATTTTGAGTGTGTGGCTGGGCAGGAAACTCAACTGTGTGTGTGTGTATTGACAGAAGACAAAGAGTAAAGAATGTGTGTAAAGAGTATTGAGTAAAGAGTGTGATTAAACAATGTGTAAAGAGTGTAAGTAAGCACACACATACAGCTCTCTGTATCTCTGTCAGGTGTAGATACAGACAGCGGAGACGTGGTAAAGACAGACAGGTCAGAGACACAGACAGCCGAGACGTGGTAAAGACAGACAGGTCAGAGACACAGACAGAGAGAGATGTGGTAAAGACAGACAGCTCAGAGACACAGACAGGGGAGACGCCGCTTCAGTGTGTTGACTCTCACACAGTCCAGAGTGCACAAAACACACTCCTTCAAAAAAAAAAACATCACGAGTTGGTCTCATCAGTCAGACATTTGATGTGGTTGCATGACTGATCCAGTGAAAGTTCTCCTGCTGTTCTAGAATTCTTTCTAGAATGAGTAAGACGCTCAAGCACTTCTCCAGACGTCTGCCGGAGGTGAGTCATATCTGGTGGTCAGTACCCGTTTGAGCAGAGATGCCGTCTTCTCGTTGGGTTTGCCTTAATGAGCGTTAATGCCCCGTGGTGCCTGATGATGGCTTACTCATGGCTGGATGAGTCCAAAACACTCAGGTTACTTCTTGTAAACTGTATGTATTAGGTGTGACTTGTGTGGACCGATACATCAATGACGCACTGCAGAAAGTCCTCTGCCAAAGAAGTCACCCCCCCCCCGGCTTCTCTGTGCTGTCATACTCTGACATGACCTCTGACCCCGGCCAGTCCATTTCTCTGTCCCAACATTCTCCTCCATTCTATTCTTGCTCACGCCAAACAGATGTTATGGAATTCAGATCCGTATTAAACTTTGACCTTTAACACCCATCCCCCCGTAGGGCATCTGGCATGACCTGGAGCCCAGAGTAGGGTTTGGTCACGTGTCCAGGCCAGAATAACGAGCTTCATCAGCTGGGATGTTCCCCAGGACTAATGGCCTGCTTGCTCAACATGAGACATGGAGGCATAATGACGTGCATTAATGTCCTGTTTGAATGAGGAAGAACACAGCCCACTGTACTGTACCAGGCCGAGCGGGTCGGCTAAAGGCGTATCACAGTGGCCCATCTCTGGCTGGCTACAGCACATCTTTGCTGTGCAGATTGTATGTTATAGAGTTGAACTACTGTGATGTCAAACACTGTGATATCAGGTTCTTTTCTTAGTGTATTGCAGTCTGTTTACGGGACTAGGTTCACTACGCTGTTTCAGGTTTGGAGCTCCTATCAGTCACTTTCATCTTGAATGGTCTTGTCATCTGAGGTGAGCAGACATGCCAGACATACCAGACATACATGACGTCTGATGGAGAGATTACTAATCCTGAATCTACACAGAACAAGAACAGAATCACTCATTTGAGGATTCAAGGCAGGTTTGCAGTGTCCGGTTTCCCCATGTCCTCCCCGCCGAGACGCCGTCCTGTTGTGGACAGTGGAGGACAGACAGAGTATTGTCTTAACCTCCCACTCTACTCAATACCGAACACATGAGATGCTTAGATCTGTGTTGCTATGAGAACTCTTGTCTGTACTTAAAGATTGTGTGTGTGTGTGTGTGTGTGTGTGTGTGTGTGTGTGTGTGTGATTTTGGTGCTGTAATGACCCTGCCATCCTGTACACATCACTGTGCTTCATACCTCCGGCACACGTGAACTCTAACACATATCTGAGCTTCATCTCTTTGGCACACGTGAGCTCAAACGCATCACTGAGCTTCCTCCCTCTATTACACGTGAGCTCAAACACATCAATGAGCTTCATACCTCTGGCACACGTGAGCTCAAATGCATCATCATCCCTGTGCCTGTGAGCACATGCAGGTAGTTCTTCAGATTAAAGTTGCACACACCATGGCAACGGTCCCATTCAGGACATGGAGTGTGGTGTGCTGATATGTTTCAATGTGTAATAACTCAAACAGGGTGAATCTCAGTGTGTGGTGATGAGTACCAGCTGTCCGTCACGTGATCATTCAGCTGCAATAACGCATCCCTGCACGTGTGACAGCTGAGAGAGGAATGACGTGTGCCATTCCAGAGTAAAGGGAGAAGCTACACGTAAACGTTTTCTACAACACTCAGGAGAAAGAGCCACACACACTCAGGAGAAAGAGCCACACACACTCAGAAGAAAGAGCCACACACACTCAGGAGAAAAAGCCACACACACTCAGAAGAAAGAGCCACACACACTCAGGAGAAAGAACCCTGTAATGCAGCCAGCGTCTGTCGTGTTCTCCTTGACCTCTCCTTATCAGAACATGGCTTATAAGTATTTTCACTCAAATGATCCTTTAGTCCTTGAATATGAACAAACCAAACACATCATCCTAATTCACCTTAACGCTACACCTGTGTGTTTTAGACAGTGTAAGTGGGGAAATGGAGATGTCACCTAGTCCTGCGCTCTGACACACACGGAGCATCACACCTGTTTAAGGTGTGTGGAAGATGAAGTGATGGACATTTAGGGTCCAAGATCAGATTAAAGAAATTATTATGTGTCTGTGCACATGTGTGTGCATGTGTGTATGTGTATGTGTGCCTTCGTTTGGGTGTGTGTGTGAGACAAAGAGAGATGTGCATGTGAACATGTGTGTGTTTGAGTGTGTATGTCAGATCCCAGCAGGGCTATTGCAAGATGATGACAGTGGCATTACAGAATTAGGACCTCCCCAGGGTCCTAATGCCTTGATGTTTAGGGAAGGACAGCTAGGCACTCAGGTAATCAGAGAAGAGGGTGAGATCTTGGGTTGTGAGGAGCAGGAACAGCCTCTGGCCATCCAGAGGTATTCCTCATTTAGCTGAATTAACAGCATATTGGTCAGAATGCCTCATGAAACAGCAGAATTAAGTATTTCCACGTTTGACTTTAATGAACTGCTTTATATTATGGGCTGTTCCACTTTCACAGAGCACACAGTTAATTATGGACTTGAATAGTTGAATTATATTCAATATTTATGGCATATGAAATTCTGTTCCTCACAGGTGAGTCTGAGGAAGTGATGGTGTTCTGCGGATTCTGCTGTCAGCCACAGCAGTGCTAAATATGGCAAGTTAGATTATTAAATAAGGACTCGAGTTGTTAGAAGACACCAATGGAGATTTGCCTAGGGGTTAGAGGTCAAAAAGCTCTGTGCTGGTGACATTGGGCATGAAAGAATGTGATGGTGTGATAGTATGTCTGTTTTCAGGGTTAGTAAAGGTTAAATCGGCACTATTCGGTTAATTTACCAGAGATTTTCCTCCTCAGAGGTGGTGTTTGTGTGTCTGTGTATGAACTGTTAAAGGTTAAGTAGGCACTGCTCAGTTAATTAAACACAGATTTACCCCCTCACAGGCTGTGTGTGTCTGTGTATGAATTTCCTAACTGAAAGCTTTAGATTACAGTGGTCTGCATTAGAACCTGGTTTTACACCAGTTCAGTGTTTGTGATGCATGTGTTATAAGATCTTGCTTAAATAAATAAATGTGCCATATTTTGTCAATTGTGATTTTTCACCGCAATCGAAATTTGTCCTCCACTTTTAACCCATCTGTGCAGTTAGAACACACACACACACACACACACACACACACACACACACACACACACACACACACAATGATTACTAGGGGGCTGTGGATCACACGTGCCCAGAGTGGTGGGCAGCCCTAGCCCGGCGCCCGGGGAGCAGTTGGGGTTAGGTGCCTTGCTCAAGGGCACCTCAGTCATGACCTCAGGTCTGGGAATCGAACCCACGACCCTCCGGTCACAAGACCAGTTCCCTACCACCAGGCCATCAAACACACACCTTCCTCTTACACTCCAGCCTTTAGAAAGATCGTTTACATACAGACACTCTGTATGTGTATTGAAACAAATCTCCCGTCCCTGGACAACTATCAAGAACCATCAAGAAGTTTAGGACTGAATAAGAATTACATAGAACTCGTGTATATAAATACACACAAAGATGAGAATTATTTATCATTCCCATCTTTTCTTTGTTTATGTATCTCTCTAATTGTTGTCATGGTGACCGGCGTCGGCCAGAGGAGGATGGGCTCCCCCCCTGAGTCTTGGTTCCTCTCAAGGTTTCTTCCTCATGCAAAAAACTATGGAGTTTTTCATTGCCACTGTCGCCCTTGGCTTGCTCACTGGGGGCTAGGACTCGGCACTTGTAAAGCTGCTTTGTGACAACAACTGTTGTAAAAAGCGCTATATAAATAAAATTTGATTGATTGATTGAACTGAATTTGACCACTGAATTTGCTGGTGTTCACCTACAGAACTCCTCACCATAGACTTTGTTAGTATCCCTGCTATTAGCCAGTGGGAGATTTCTTGATTAGTTGCACTTTCGTCTTCATGGGGGGGCGGAGCTCTTCATCACCTGACCAGGGTGTGTTACAGCGGAGAAACGATAGCTGTGTTTGTGGGAACACACTATCAATGGTCTTTGGGTTTCATGCAGTGGAAGGTTGTGGAGATCACCAAGGTCTGGTTACACCAGCTGAACCATCTCCAGAACCTCCAGGAACATCTGCCATGCCCTTTCAGTCAAGCCAAGCCAAAGCTGCCGTGGTTTTAACCTTCAGCACTTTACCAATAACCTTTGCATACATCTCTGTGGTCTTCTACCAGATCCAGACTTTATACCAGCGTATGGAACTGATACTGAAATATTCCACACTGTCCTTTTCTAGTTCATCTAGCTGACTAGCTTGTCTTTCAAAAGCTGGAGAGATGGAGTTAAAAGCGTAGCTAGAACAGGCTGCGATGTACAGCAACATGAAGACCTACATGATGAAACTGCACTGTGGTCAGTTGAGGCACTGAACCTCTTCACAGAGAGAACAGAGAGCAGGACTGTGGAGAGATGGAGCACAGCAGAGGTGAAGCAGCAGTGTGTGTGTGTGTGTGTGTGTGTGTGTGTGTGTGTGTGTGTGTGTGTGTGTGTGTGTGTGTGTGTGTGCTTTCTTAAACCACCGGGCTAACTGAGGACTCATTGCTGGAACATCACAGTCCCATTCCTGCTTCTGCTGAATGTACAAAATGCGAGTGCCTTGTGTGCCCTCGGCTGTACAAATGCAATTTGCTGATGTTCAAAAGACTACAAGGCCAGAGACGCACAGCTGAAAGCTGGAGAGACAGAATTTGAAACTTGGTTTTGGTCTTTGTGTTCAACTTTTCACTCGTGTGTGTGTGTGTGTGTGTCTGTGTGTGTGTGTGTGTGTGTGTGTGTGTGTGTGTGGTTATTCCAGAGTTGGTTTCCCTGATAGTGAGTCTCATGCTGTGAGAACATCAGGCATGTTGTTCTAATGAAGGTTTTTTGTATCCTGAGGTTTCCACCACAGACCACAGGCGGCTGGATCATCTCCCCGGGCCCACGGCTCCAGAACACCACCACACACTCCTGCTCTTTCACGTCTGACACACTCTTCATGTCTCTGGCCATGTAAACACACCCGAGTTCAAGCAGTTTGTGCTGCAGTTATTTTGAGCTTTTATGAAGTGTGTTTCTGCCCGTATGCTAATACATGGTGAAGTCATGATACCACATGCCCTCTGATGTTTTGTGGTTCTCTCATAATTTCATGTTCTATGTGTTATGCAGAAAATATTACAAGAACAGTAGGTACGACAGTTTATGATAGAGTGTCTAAATAATAGCCCATCATAGCAGGTATATTAGCAGGTACATTGTGAGGTGTTCTGCAGGAACAGAGTCTGCCCTCTGCCCACGTACCCACCTTGCACACGGTGGAGGCGTGAACACCAATGCACCGTGTGAGCCTGTTAGCACGTCTAACGCAGCACACAGCAGCGTTTCTTATGTAACCAGCATTCATTTACTTTCCCCAAGTGAGCACTCTCTGTCTGCCTATCAAAGAGGAAACCGTTTAACGCCAAGTCAAAGCCAAATAGGGAAGTTGAGAGAGAACAGGCTTCCTGACTCCATCTCAGATTAATTTAGATTAGCTTAGATTAACAGCACTGCAGGTTGTCACCTACGTCTGTTCAGCAAAGCTCTCTACATATAAAAAAGCAGATTCTGGGTGAATTTGGCTCATGAATCTCAAAGGAAATGATTGTGGTCCTGGCAGTGCTGCTGTATGTGGTGTAAATAGGTGAAATGTAGGCTGTTAGCATAATATGGGTGATTATCAGACCCTGTGCTGTAAATAGGTGAAATGTAGGCTGTTAGCATAATATGGGTGATTATCAGACCCTGTGCTGTAAATAGGTGAAATGTAGGCTGTTAGCATAATATGGGTGATTATCAGACCTTGTGCTGTAAATAGGTGAAATGTAGGCTGTTAGCATAATATGGGTGATTATCAGACCCTGTGCTGTAAATAGGTGAAATGTAGGCTGTTAGCATAATATGGGTGATTATCAGACCTTGTTCCAGCTCACAGCAGTTACGCCGGGTGTTCACGTGTTTTAAGGATACAAATCTCCATTTGTGACCTTCACACTAGAACAAGAGGGGTGATTTACAGCCTTAACTCACCCAACCCCTGTACTGCACACCCACACCCACAACACCACCCACACCCACAATACCACCCACACCACCACCTACAATACCACCCATAACACCACACACAACACCACCTACACCCACAACACCACCCACACCACCACCTACAATACCACCCACACCACCCACACCACCACCTACAACACCACCCACACCCACACCCACAACACCACCCACACCACCACCTACAATACCACCCACACCAACACCCACAACACTCACACCACCACCTACAACACCACCCACACCCACAACACCACCCACACCAACACCCACAACACTCACACCACCACCTACAACACCACCCACACCAACACCTACAAAATCACCCACACCACCACCTACAACACCACCCACACCACCACCTACAACACCACCCACACCCACAACACCACCCACACCACCACCTACAATACCACCCACAACACCACCACACACAACACCACCCACACCACCACCTACAACACCACCCACACCCACAACACCACCCACACCAACACCCACAACACCACCCACAACACCACCTACAATACCACCCACACCACCACACACAACACCACCCACACCACCACCTACAATACCACCCACACCACCACCTACAATACCACCCACAACACCACCCACACCAACACCCACACCACCACTCACACCACTACCCACAACACCACTCACACCACCACCCACACCCTGTACTGCACAACAACACCCCCATACATACATGGAAACATGCTGACACACGGACTAAAGCACTATTTTTTCGGGAGATGAACACGCTCAGCTTTGCTCTGTGGACTCACCCGCTGGGAGACAAGTGGGAAGAGAGCCAGCCAATCGAACGCCCACGCAGGGGCACAAGGTGTGTGTGTGTGTGTGTGTGTGTGTGTGTGTGTGTGTGTGTGTGGAGGTCCCACTCCAGTCCGTATTTATTTATAGAGATAAGAAGAGCTCTTCAGCTATGTAGTCGCCAAACTGTGATTACTCATTTGTGTGTGTCCTCTCTCTTTGTGTGTGTGTGTCCTCTCTGTTTGTGTATCCTCTGTGTGTGTGTGTCCTCTCTGTTTGTGTGTCCTCTGTGTGTGTGTGTGTCCTCTCTGTTTGCGTGTCCTCTCTGTTTGTGTGTGTCCTCTGTGTGTGTGTGTGTGTGTCCTCTATGTTTGTGTGTGACTCTCAGGTTTACTGTGCGCCTTATTTTCAGTGTAGCCTAAAGTCACAAAAACGTCAGAGAAACATATGAAATGAGACAAATTTGTGAATTTCTACAAACAGATGCTATAAAGCATAAACCAATCAAACAATTTAGACACTAGAAGGCAGGCCTTAAATAAAACAAATACAAAAAGATAATAGAAACAGGAAATAAAGCAAAATTATAATGATATTTTACAAAGTAAGGTTTTAAAAGGCCTTTGGAGAAAGATGTCTGTTATGGCCGTGGCCAGCCAACGTTTATACTGTAACAACAGAAGGAGTGTGGAAGAGGTTACTGCATAGTTACTACTGTTACTGTTATACTGTCGCTCTGTGTTACACCACCACACAGCATGAACAGAGTGGTACTGATCCACATGGTTCAATGCTGAAGGTGGTTTTACCAGCTCAGTAAAACCTGCAGGAACCTTGAATGTACCAGAGTCATTTGAGCAGGTTTGACAGGGTCCGTCCGTCACGGTGAGCACAGAGGTAATGCACTCTGGCATCCGGCTGACAAAGAGCCATATAGATGAAACCTATCCACAATGTTTGCCTTCTTACAGACAGAGGGGACCATCCCACTCTGGCCAGTAAAACAGTAATGGTACGGTACTGGTCTCCAGAGATGAGCAGTCTGCTCGTCCTCCACCTGCTTCCTGGGGCATTTCAGTGGAGCACATCACCAGAATCGCCAACGGACAGGAAACAGACTTCCACTGTCAGTTCTCAGCTGTGCACCGGAAAACAAGTTTTGTTTCTGTAAAAAGAAGCCCAGATTCTGCAGAGTTGAAAAGTTTTAAATATTATATTCAATATGAGCAGATCTGGTAAACTGCATAGACGGTTTATGGTTCTGAAGTGCTGTTGGGCGTCCAGGAACACTAGGACAAATCAGGCTGCCTTCGTACAGTTTACCACACAATATTCTGTAAAATCATGTCTTTAGCAAATAGATGCACTTTACATTATGTCATTGGAAACAAATTGAAAATGAGATCTAAAGATGTAGAGATGGATCTGAGGTTCTGACCCGTGAAGCTGGACTGGGTTTCAGTGTAGAAGATCGGGTGTAAGTTCTAGTATGGTTTAGCTTTGCTAATAAGAGCCATGAGTGGCAGTCAATGAGATTAATCCTGTGTGTCTTATTTGGCCTTAAGGACTAACGACAACGACAAATTTCATTAGACAACTTGCTCTGTCCTTAATACTGTAGTTCTTCAAGGCTGCATGTGTAATCACCCCTAAATGGTTTGTGTTTATTTGAAGATAATTAATTCTATGAAATAATGATTAAAATAAACTCAGCTGTGTAATGATACACACACACACACACACACACACACACGTCTCACTCTGCTGATTATGCTGACGGCCCTTGTGTGATCAATAATGCTTGTTCCAAGCTGCTCATTATGGGATGTCAACCACGTGTTTTTGCAAGTGGCCCTTAGAGCTTAGATCATTAGAGGTTACCACGGTAACGCTGGGCCTGAGAGATGGATGGATTTTAGAGACATTCAGTGTTTGTGTGTGTGTGTGTGTGTGTGTGTGTGTGTGTGCGCGTGTGCGCGTGTGTGCATGCGTGCGTGCGTGTGTTTGTGTGCGTGTGTGTGTTTGTGTGCTGCGTGCGTGTGCATCTAATGGAGTTGTTGATGGTAGCGTGGTCAGGTAATTGTGGCTGGCGGCTGGTTTTGTGGCATCACAGTAGGGAAGTCGTATTGTTAAGGGCTGTGGACCGAGACAGGAGGGCCCGGTTCTGAAGAGCCTCTGACGTGTGGTGGAGATGAACCGTTTGTTGACTGCAGTTTCCTCGCTGTTATTTGCTGGTACCGCTCCTGTACTTCATAAACAGAGACTTCAGTGTTACGATGTTTAGTGTTTAAGACAGTAAATAGTTCGAGTGTCATACTTTTGCAGCTGACAGGAGCATTATGTTAGCATTAGGCTAACACTCTTCTAATCTTAAAACAATTCATGTAACCCTTCCTGTTTAAATCCAGACTAGCAACTTTTGCCTATTTGCAACTTGAGAGTCTGGATACACCACGGGGTCAACTTACATTGTGCGTGTGTGTGTGTGTGTGTGTGTGTGTTTGCAAACAGTTTGTAACTGATCTTTAGACTCACAGAGCCATCTAAGCTGTTATATAGGACAACAACAATATATCTTACACATACTGAAGAGTCGTAGCCTCTCTCTCTCTCTCTCTCTCACTCTCTCTCTCTCTCTCTGTCTCTCTCTCTCTGCTCTGTGGTCTGTGCACATCTGCAGGTAGGAATGGTTTCTGGCTTTGATCCAATGACTTGGCTACATAATGAGCAAGATGCCAAATTCCGCGAGGGTTTTTTTACCAGTTCCCTCCTGTGCGCCCCCCAGAGGCTCTGACTGAGATTGCTGACGCCAGCCAGCGTCTACACAACATGTGTGTAACAACAGAAAAGGTGTGGAAGAGGTTACCACAGCACTCAACATGAACACACAGTTATACTGTCAGTCCCTGTTACATCACCGTTATGATGTTCAGGTTTGTGTTGTTTATTTGGTGTGCAAACATTTGTATTGTTTATTGTACATGTTTGTGTTGTTGTTTATTTGGCGTGTACGGTGTCCTGTTGGGTCACAGTCGGCTCAGTCTTCCCCCACCGCCACTATTTTTGTGGTTGTTTTTCTTTTTTTTAATTGACATGCTGGTTTTTTTTACAAAGGAGAAATGAAAATAACAGTTTGTTAAGCGGGTCATGGAACGCAGTGTGTGCGTCAGACACCGTCACGCGCTGAGGTGAAGCCAGTGGGAGTAAGACCATCACTCAAGAGGAGAAGTGTCTTCTGACTGCTGTGTCAGAGGTGTCTGTGGTCTGAGGTTCAGAACACGTTTTCTACGTCACGTCCCAGTCTGGGTGAGACCGCCACCCTGGGTCTCTCACAGTCACCATATACTGTGTAGCCAGTCTCCTTTGCAAATTTGAGAACTCTGTGTTTAAGACACTCAGCTCTGCCCATATTGTGTCCTCTGTGTTTAAGACACTCAGCTCCCCCCATATTGTGTCCTCTGTGTTTAAGACACTCAGCTCTGCCCATATTGTGTCCTCTGTGTTTAAGACACTCAGCTCCGCCCATATTGTGTCCTCTGTGTTTAAGACTCTCAGATCTGCCCATATTGTGTCCTCTGTGTTTAAGACACTAAGCTTGGTCCATATTGTGTCCTCTGTGTTCAAGACACTCAGCTTGGTCCATATTGTGTCCTCTGTGTTTAAGACACTCAGCTTGGTCCATATTGTGTCCTCTGTGTTTAAGACACTCAGCTCCGCCCATATTGTGTCCTCTGTGTTTAAGACACTCAGCTCCCCCCATATTGTGTCCTCTGTGTTTAAGACTCTCAGCTCTGCCCATATTGTGTCCTCTGTGTTTAAGACACTAAGCTTGGTCCATATTGTGTCCTCTGTGTTTAAGACACTCAGCTCTGCCCATTTTGTGTCCTCTGTGTTTAAGACTTTCAGCTCTGCCCATATTGTGTCCTCTGTGTTTAAGACACTCAGCTCTGCCCATTTTGTGTCCTCTGTGTTTAAGACACTCAGCTTGGCCCATTTTGCGTCCTCTATGTTCTCCACCAGCCCCAGGGGGACTTGATAAGCCCCAGGGATGTTGATTTTGCAGGAACAGGGGGAGCTACAGCGTGCTGAGAGTGGGAATGAGTTCTAACCTGTATACTTTATTCTTCCTCGTTCTTCTGATTTTAGACTGAAGAATAACGCCGGTGAAGAGAGAGAACTGCTCTTGTATTCAACTTCCTGCTGGTTGTGGAACGTCTTTTCATCTTGTGGAAAACTGTGGTTTGCATAGTGATATATTACCCCAACTTATTGGTCTGGGATATTGATTTTTGATTGTGGTATTGTTTGTTTATATGCTGTGTCAGGCTTATGTTATTAAACATGTTATTAAACTTCATGAGCCATAAAACGTATTAGTGCCCCCCCCCCCCCTGGTCGCCCACCCAAACAGCTCTCTCTGTCCCAGGGTGCTTGGTGAGGTGAGCCCCCCTCCCTCGGGGAGTCGCTCGTGGGATTACACCCCGAGTGAAGTCCTTTGAGAGAGAGTAACACTGAACATGGCACCACAGCTGTGATAGTTTCACAAGGAGCCGTTATTACAGTGGAATATGCAGGTAACACTGTGTCACGGTGTTGTCAGTCATGTATGTACAGAACACCCTAGTGGCGTGTTGTTCTATTACACTATTAGTGAGGTTACACTCTCAGTGGTTGTGCAAGCTCAGTACACTAGAAGTGTGTGTGTATACACCTAAGTGCCTGGCTGCATGACACACCTGGGAGAGGGGGGCGTGTACACGGAGGTAGAGGGGGGCGTGTACACGGAGGTAGAGGGGGGCGTGTACACGGTGGTAGAGGGGGGCGTGTACACGGAGGTAGAGGGGGGCGTGTACACGGAGGTAGAGGGGGGCGTGTACACGGAGGTAGAGGGGGGCGTGTACACGGAGGTAGAGGAGGGCGTGTACACGGAGGTAGCCAGTATGTACACGTATCCTGGTATTCGTTAAGTGATGTGGGAAATGTGCTGGACCAGAGGTGGACAGTCCAGCTTCAGAAAGTAAAATTCCTTCCCAGGATTTTACTAACGGGGAGGACAGTGTCCTGACCACATCAACCCCACATCAGCCCCACATCAACCACACATCAACCCCACATCAACCCCACATCAACCCCACATCAGCCCCACATCAACCCCACATCAACCCCACATCAACCCCATATCAGCCCCACATCAACCCCACATCAACCCCACATCAGCCCCACATCAACCCCACATCAGCCCCACATCAACCCCACATCAACCCCACATCAGCCCCACATTAACCCCACATCAACCCCACATCAGCCCCACATCAACCACACATCAGCCCCACATCAACCCCACATCAGCCCCACATCAACCACACATCAACCCCACATCAGCCCCACATCAACCCCACATCAACCCCACATCAGCCCCACATTAACCCCACATCAACCACACATCAACCCCACATCAACCCCATATCAACCCCACATCAGCCCCACATCAGCCCCACATCAGCCCCACATCAGCCCCACATCAACCAC
>NW_027506881.1:711259-721259 GCF_052324685.1 Brachyhypopomus gauderio
CACTGCTGAGAGACCTGTGCTGGAACCCATAGGTGTGTGCAGGCCACACCCTCACAGATCTGCACTGTCACTGTGCCACCTCCCCACAGGCACGCCTCCTCACAGATACGCCCCCTCACAGACACGCCCCCTCTCAGACAAGCCCCCTCGCAGACAAGCCCCCTCGCAAACACGCCCCCTCGCAAACACACCCCCTCACAGACACGCCCCCTCGCAAACACACCCCCTCACAGACACACCCCCTCACAGACACACCCCCTCACAGACATGTTCCCTCGCAGACACACTCCCTCGCAGACACACTCCCTCGCAGGCACGTCCCCTCACAGACACGCCCCCTCACAGACACACACTTCATACTTATTACTGACACATCTAACACTTCATACTCATTACTGACACACACAACTGACACTTCATACTTATTACTGACACACACACATCTAACACTTCATACTTATTACTGACACACACACATCTAACACTTCATACTTATTACTGACACACATCTGATACTTCATACTTATTACTGACACACATCTGACATTTCATACTTCCTGGACATTGGCTTTTTTGTCAGCTTGAAGCCTTTTAAATGCATACATTTTATATATTTTTAAATATTCAAGCTTGGAAAGATAATGTGTTATTACACTTTAGATTTTTTCAAAATGTTCTCTACATTATTTTTATAATAAGTATGTGAGTCATAATGTTCACAAACACGCACACACTGACACACACAGACACACACAGACACACACAGACACACACACAGACACACACACAGACACACACAGACACACACTCACCATGCAAGTAGAGCCAGAGTAATGGGGACTACAGTAATGGAGTGACCTTACCTCCTAATCCTGTCCTCCACCATTACTGATATGGTGTTATGGCTTATTAAGGAAAGAGCTGATGGAAAACAACGTTTTCCCTGGCGTGTTGTGTTGAGAGGTCAGATGGTATTGAGAGGGGTCAGAGTTTCTGTTGAGGGTTCTGTCTAATTCCAACTCGGTTATCCCAAGCCTTCACAAACTTTATTTCCCCGTCTAAAAGTAGTCACTCCCACTAAGTGTGTTATGCTCAGAGTTGTATAGTAACGAAGTAGAACTACTTCACTACTGTACTTAAGTACTAAAATGCTGTATCTGTACTTTACTGGAGTATTATTTTTTTCTCCTACTTCCACTTTTACTTCACTACATATTTTCCATCAGTTTAATACTTTTACTCCGATACATTTTTTACGTGCTGTATAGTTACTCGTTACAATTATAAACATGTTAGCTGGCGCTGTCATCGGGTCAAGCGATCAGACTGTCTTATGAGAAAACTGTGCATGCTCCGGTAGCGTCCCGACAGACGGATCTTACGTCCAAAAAACACCTCGTTTTCTCAGCTAAATTAAGGCAAACTTGTACTTCTGCGTCAAACCTACGACGTAGCGGGACATAGTTTATCTGTTTTTTGTGTATGAAGTGTTAAGCCTAGTTTTTTAAGTTGCTACTTGTTTGTACATACAGAACACTTGTATTTGTCTTTGACAAGGTCTTTGGCATTTTGATTTGTAAGTAATATATAAAAACAATTGATAATCAAACTTTGACGGCTTTCTTTAATTAATTCAAAACACAATACTTGTACTTTTTACTTTCAGTACTTGAGTAATAAATTTTAGATTAAACTACTTGCAATACTTAAGTACAAAAAATGCTGAATACTTCTGTACTTCTACTTAAGTAAAGTTTTTAAAGAACACTTCCACTTCTACTCAAGTACTTGTACTTTTACTCAAGTATGGGTCTCTAATAATTTATACAACACTGGTTATGCTAGTGTATTCTAGTCACTCCCACTAAGTCTGCTATGCTAATGTATTCTAGTCACTCTCACTCGGTGTGTTATGCTAGTGTATTCTAGTCACTCCCACTCAGTGTGTTATGCTAGTGTATTCTAGTCACTCCCATTAAGAGTGTTATGCTAGTGTATTCTAGTCACTCTCACTCTGTGTGTTATGCTAGTGTATTCTAGTCACTCCCACTAAGTCTGCTATGCTAATGTATTCTAGTCACTCTAACTTGGTGTGTTATGCTAGTGTATTCTAGTCACTCCCACTCTGTGTGTTATGCTAGTGTATTCTAGTCACTCTCACTCAGTGTGTTATGCTAGTGTATTCTAGTCACTCTCACTCGGTGTGTTATGCTAGTGTATTCTAGTCACTCCCACTCAGTGTGTTATGCTAGTGTATTCTAGTCACTCCCATTAAGAGTGTTATGCTAGTGTATTCTAGTCACTCTCACTGTGTGTTATGCTAGTGTATTCTAGTCACTCCCACTAAGTCTGCTATGCTAATGTATTCTAGTCACTCTCACTTGGTGTGTTATGCTAGTGTATTCTAGTCACTCCCACTCTGTGTGTTATGCTAGTGTATTCTAGTCACTCTCACTCTGTGTGTTATGCTAGTGTATTCTAGTCACTCCCACTAAGTCTGCTATGCTAGTGTATTCTAGTCACTCCCACTCAGTGTGTTATGCTAGTGTATTCTAGTCACTCTCACTCGGTGTGTTATGCTAGTGTATTCTAGTCACTCCCACTCGGTGTGTTATGCTAATGTATTCTAGTCACTCCCATTAAGTGTGTTATGCTAGTGTATTCTAGTCACTCCCATTAAGTGTGTTATGCTAGTGTATTCTAGTCACTCTCACTCAGTGTGTTATGCTAGTGTATTCTAGTCACTCCCATTAAGTGTGTTATGCTAGTGTATTCTAGTCACTCCCACTCTGTGTTATACTAGTGTATTCTAGTCACTCCCACTCAGTGTGTTATGCTAGTGTATTCTAGTCACTCCCATTAAGTGTGTTATGCTAGTGTATTCTAGTCACTCTCACTCGGTGTGTTATACTAGTGTATTCTAGTCACTCTCACTCTGTGTGTTATGCTAGTGTATTCTAGTCACTCCCATTAAGTGTGTTATGCTAGTGTATTCTAGTCACTCTCACTCGGTGTGTTATACTAGTGTATTCTAGTCACTCTCACTCTGTGTGTTATGCTAGTGTATTCTAGTCACTCCCATTAAGTGTGTTATGCTAGTGTATTCTAGTCACTCCCACTCAGTGTGTTATGCTAGTGTATTCTAGTCACTCTCAGTGTGTTATGCTAGTGTATTCTAGTCAATCTCACTCTGTGTGTTATGCTAGTGTATTCTAGTCACTCCCATTAAGTGTGTTATGCTAGTGTATTCTAGTCACTCGCTGTCAATAACCTGGATGCACAGGTGCTGGTAATGAAGTGCCACTATGGGAGTGTAATTGGGGTTTATTATATTTAGTACATAGCTGTGTGTAAATGTATTCAGTCTTTATTAGAAGAGGAGCCTGTTTTTGCACCACTCATCTTAGCTCCTACACCATTAATAGACTTCCACAATATAGAGACTGAATCTGCTCATGCCAGCGGGGGAAGAGCTGACTGGGCATGGTGCCAGACTCCTCTAGCCAGTGTGCTGTCACTGTGTTCGCTGTGTGTCACTGTGTTCACTGTGTGTCACTGTGTTCACTGTGTTCTCTATGTTCACTGTGTCACTGTGTTCACTGTCTCACTGTGTTCACTCTATGTTCACTGTGTCACTGTGCATCACTGTGTTCCCTGTGTGTCATACACTAGAACATCTATACACACTTCAGCAGAAAGTTTGGGTACGTGTGTGTGTTTTTTTAAGACTCAGGTGTTTGTATCCTGTTTGTGCCTATATCTTCAATACACACACACACACACACACACACACACACACACACACACACACACACACACATTGATGTTGTTCCGTCAGATTCAATAAAATATATTCCTCGTCAAACTATACTTTTGGGTAGACTAAATCATTTATTCTCATCTCAGACTAGAGCTTGTAACCTAGAAGTAGCATTATGTGATATAATAAAGCATTAGTGTTTAGGACGGGTCAGCTGTGAGGGGCGGTCACAGCACACCCAGCCACAACAGTTAACACTACAATATACAGAATATGTTGAAGTTTCTAGACTAAGCCCTGCGTGTGTGTGTGTGTGTGTGTGTGTGTGTGTGTGTGTGTGTAGGGGTGTGTATGTGTGATTGATTAATTTTTAATTTCTTCATTCCTTAACAGACCCCAGTCTATATTTCAGTTAATAACCTCTAATAACTATAATATGTGTAATAAAGTTGCATAATGATGGATAATAGGGTCTGCTAATGAAATTTACATGTCAGCATCTGTGTGTGTGTGTATGTGTGTGTGTGAGAGTGTGAGTAGGTGTGAGTGCGTGTGTGTGAGTATGAGTGCATGTGTGTGTGTGTATGT
This sequence comes from Brachyhypopomus gauderio, assembly GCF_052324685.1. Classification (NCBI taxonomy): domain Eukaryota; kingdom Metazoa; phylum Chordata; class Actinopteri; order Gymnotiformes; family Hypopomidae; genus Brachyhypopomus; species Brachyhypopomus gauderio. The sequence continues at coordinate 715,608 of NW_027506881.1, forward strand.
GCTTGTGCGTCTGCGTGTGTGTGTTTGTGTGCATTTGTGTGTGTGTGTGTGTGTGTGTGTGTGTGTGTGTGTGTGTGTGTGTGTGTGTGTGTGTGCGGGGGTGTTAGAAGGCTAAGTGGCCCCTGTCAGCTACTGCTGCTAAAAGCTTTAAGCATAGCAACTCATGTTTCCAAGGAAACTAAACAGGGGCCCTATTATTTATAGTCAGTGTGTTCAACTAATTCTGACAGAATGGCTCTTTTCCCCCTGGTTGGTTGATTAGGGATTTGCACTACGCAGGTGTTTTAATGGTTTTAAGGGTCTCTGTTAAACGCTTAAAGTGCAAATTAAGCATCTCTGTCCATCCCACATACTGCAAATGTGTTGAAATAACAGAAACATTTGTGTGTGTGTGTGTGTGTGTGTGTGTGTGTTGGCTGAGATTAAATGACAGGCAGGTATCAGTCTAATGAATGGAGCACAGAGCTTAAAGAACAGAGCAGACACGGCCATTCTCCTCTGCAGCAGACCCGATTAAACGATCAGTCTGCACTAATCACATCATGCTTAATTAGCCGAGCTCAGGGTTTAGGACCGCCTCCTGTGATGTAATAAAAGGGTTTCAGAGCGGGTCACCCAGACCATATTAAATGATTTCGCTCATCTGTTCTGTCAGGCTCAATTAATTAGCCTGAACACACTGATCCACACTGGTATTTTAATACATCTCATTTCAGTGTGTAACTCAGTAATGTTTTGTTTACAGCCCTTTTGTTTGGTGTGAGGAGAGTGGTTACTACAGTGCTCCCCTCACACTGCCCCTCATCTAGCCAGAGTTCCCAGTCTGAAATACGCTCTGTCTGCTATATGTTTAAACTGGACTCTGTGATTGATCAGCACACACACAGCAGCCCGGTCAATACCCGTTTCCTCTCGTGAATCTGTAAACAATCTCTCCAACACACAAACACTCCATATTCAATCAGGAGAGGAGACGGGGGGGTAAGAGAGTGGTGTAGAGAATCAGACATGTGTAGAGAATCAGACATGTGTAGAGAATCAGACATGGTTCTGCCTCAGATCCGACACGGCCAGACTGCATGATGCGGCTCTCAGCTACGCTGTCACAATATTGATTTGGAAAATAATTACAGCACACACAGCCAGTCCTTGCTTGTTTCTGCTGCAGTTGATGAGGTCTCCTGTGAGAACACACACACACACACACACACACACACACACACACACAGACACACACACACACCTTCACATCTATATTCTGCAGAGATGATCATTCAGCAGCAATTACACATTCAGGTAACATTTCTGTCTGAGGGTACATTTGACATTAAGCCTGCAGGTCCTGTGTGTGTGTGTGTGTGTGTGTGTGTGTGTGTGTGTGTGTGTGTGTGTTCTCTTCTGACATTTACCAGATGTTAGGGAGTTGTTTAGCAGTCAGCAAGATGGTTGCTTATCCCTGTCATTACTGTGGTACAGTCCCCACTATTGTTTCACACACGCTTAGCTTGTTAGGTATACGTCTGTCGGGTCCTCCTTTTAGAAGTTAGCCATTATGAACGTTTCTTCTTGTACATGCCGCCACACACAACCACTGCGTGTATCTTTGTGTTGGTTCCTGTGTCTGATAGATTGGTGCTGTAGTCTAAACATAGGGATATCCCATTACAGACTAATTCATATGAAATGCTTATTCTTATAACTGAAACATCTTTCCATTAAACAACATTTGTATAACACTTCCTGAGTCATTGTTTACAACGCACTTTATAGAAAACAGAAAACACAGCAGGACCATAAAGTTTATTACCTCCTGAGATCGATCACTTCAAGAAGGTATTTGCCAAAAATAAAAGAAAGTGTTTATTTAAATTGACTAAAGTTCAATTACATAAAAGATACATTTAAAGAAAAAATTATCCCTTCAAGGAAATAAAAATGTGACTGCATCAAGTAAAACAGAGAGTGCCTACTTAAACATCAGAGGGGCAGGGTTTGGCTTCTGGGGGCCATGTTTGATGCATAACACATAACACAGTCACTACTAAAACATCAGAGGGGCACTGAACCTTTGTGCTGTACCCAACGGGCTCAGGTCCAAATTACCCTGAGCCCTTGCAGAAAGCAGCATGCGTTTATCACTCTCCACAGCCAATCAGCACGCAGCCCCAGAGGCCAGCATGGACACAAGCGCACGTTACCCCCGCCCCCTGGTGTCATCCACTACGGCTTCCTGCCTTTACAGGCCAATCAGAGCCCCTTTGTTGCAGCCCTGTGCCTGTAAGGCTGAAGTGGGGGGGGGGGGGTGATGTTGGAAGTGTCCACCCCCTCCTGTGTTTCCTTCTTTAATTTGCTCTTATCCTGTGGATTGGTGTAAATGTGACGTGACTTCATCAGTGGAGCGCGGGAACAACCCAGCGCTGCTGAGAACTCACCCTGCTGTTTCTGTCGGCATCTGCTGCTCAGGTATCCTGTTAAAACTCTAAAGACGCTCAAATAAAAACAAAAATACTACGGCACTTTTCTTCTTCATTCATGATGAACCTGGTGCTCGGTCTCTCGCCCATTTCATCATCATGTTCTCTCCCTCACTCTCTTTGTCTCTTTATCCCTCTCTCTGTCCTTGAGGACTTGGCATTGTGAAAGGCCTGCGGAGATAAATGTGTTCCTGACAGACCTCCCTGCGCTAATAAAACAGCAGGCCTGCTCTCTGGTCATTAGTCTGCTCTGTAAATAACAGCTTGGCCGTGGACCTCCAGCCTTCGGTGGACGCTGGAGGGGTTGGTTCTGGTTCTGGAAGGGAATTAACACTGGACCAGAATGGATAGAAGAAACCATCCATTGTGGTGCTTTTGATACAGTGATCTGCTTGTAAAAGTGTAAAAAGACAGAGGATCCTCTCTATTTAATGAGTGCTGTCATCAAGAAATGGCCTGTGTCAAGAATATATGTCTAGACTCAAGGTGCTGTCAGATGAACTGTTTAGGCGGGCAGTTGACTTCAGCCACCGCTGCTGTCACGATGGTGTGGCAAATATTGGAAAATCCTTCTGTTTGTGTTTGGGTGGTGATGCTGCACATTAACTAGACTACATCAATACTAAGATCTGCCATGGATGTTCAGAAGTATTCTTGGCCGCAGAGATTTGATCACAGAAATCTCAGAGATTAGTGGGCAGTGTTGGATATGGCATGTGGGTATCCAATGGGACTGTTGGAGATGTGACCATGTTCTTAGTGGGAGAGCAGGTCAGTAGACTTGTTGAAGGTAGCGATGGACAGCATCTGTAGGGTAGAGTTCCCTGAAGTATCAAAGCACTCCTCATGGGTCACGACAGAAACACCTGCCGCAGAATTGGTTCTAATCCAAGGTGAGGAGACTTCCCTCAGACTGCTCTGCTCTTGTGAGAATAATTCTCACAAGTTCTTCTGACCAAAGTATGCAGGTCTAGGTCACAGGTCTAGCCTGTCTACGTCTAACCAGACTTTGAGCTGCATTCGTTCGCCCGATCTGGTCCGCTTCTTTGGCTTTTTTCCAGAGTCATTATGGAATTCCAGTTGCCAAGATTAAAAGCCTGTAAACAGCTCTAGGTCACATAAAATGCTTAGTGGTTTTTTGTGTGTTTTCACCGTAATTTAGCGCTAATCTCTGAAACCATCTGAAGCGGACCAGCACATTTCCATATGAACACCTTGCTGTAATTTTTGTGTGCTTGGTGTTGTGCAGGCAGATTAAAACACATGAGTGAACGCCTCTGGTTCTCAGCCCAGGGCGCCACGAGACTCCGAAGCCGTGTACACAGTTCACGCTCTCAGAATTAAATCCTTTCAGTCCTTTATTGGCAAACGGCTACTTCAAAGAAACCATAAAAGCAGGAAGGCACGCTTGTATACAGCAGTTGCATTTGGTGTACATAAAACTGGTCAGGTGGTTTGTGGATTAAGTGGGTTTGACTGTAACTCCACTGTAATGCCACAGTGCACAGTGTATTAGAAGAACCAGGTTCACAAAAATAGGCCAAGACTGGCACAATAATTAATAATAAAAAACGTATATAGCACCTTTCTCAAACTCAGGGGTGCTGTACAAAGCGATGAAGAACAGTTCACAATAAGAAATATAAATAGAATAGTGATAGAGGTGAGAGATCTTTTAGCAAAGTAATGATTGTGGTAGTGTGCTGTGGAAGATCTACAACCTTCAAAGAGAAGACCAGCGTGAGAAGACCAGGGTGAGAAGACCAGGGTGAGAAGACCAGCGTGAGAAGACCAGCGTGAGAAGACCTCAGTGTGTGGGCATGGAAATAGGGTTACACAAGGGAATGCAAGAACCTACAAAGATGTATTTGTGAGCAGCAGAAGTTTAAACTGAGTGAGACTGAGCCGGTGTATCTGAGTGATACGACATCAGATTGTTTTGGAATGCAGGAGAATTGAGTTGATGTTTTTGTTGGAGTTACGGGTGAGAGCGTCAGTAGTCTAATCAGAACAGAACTAAAGAATGAACCAGAATTTCTGCATGAATAGCATGAGCCAAATTTGGGTTAAACATGGAAGTGAAAAAGCCTTTTCACAAATGGCCTAATGTTTAAAAGAGAGTAAAAACAGAACATCAGACCGCCGAGGTTCGGCCTGCATCGCCACGTTAACGTCACTATTACGTTTATCCAAGGCACTGACCCGAGATCTATTTGACATGTAGGAGATGCACCATGCAAGGACAGTATTGATGATGTCTGTAGCTGAGAGAGACAAATGATGAGTGGGGGATTATAAACACGGGATTATAAACACGGGATTATAAACATTATGTGTAATGTAGTATTGTAACTCCAGATGATTCACATGGTTTATTTACCCAACTTGGTTCAAATAATTATATGCTGGTAAATCGAAGGAATGTGTACAGCAAGCAAAATCCCACACACACTGTGTGAAGGCAAAGGGCTGCTATAGTCGCTATAGTCGCTATGGTTACTATAGTCGCTATAGTCGCTATTGTCGCTATAGTCGCTATTGTCGCTATAGTCGCTATAGTCCCTATAGTCGCTATTGTCGCTATGGTCGCTATAGTCGCTGTAGTCGCTATGGTCACTATGGTTACTATGGTCGCTATATTCGCTATGGTCGCTATGGTTGCTACAGCGCTGCCTCCCCCAGTAGAGGCTAACAGTCTAATCTGCTATGGCCATAAAGGGAAGGTGGAGATTTCAACCCTCCACTCCTCCACCCCTCCACTCCTCCACCACTCCACCCCTCCACTCCTCCACCCCTCCACTCCTTCACCCCACCACTCCTCCACCCCTCCACTCCTTCACCCCACCACTCCTCCACCCCTCCACTCCACCACTCCTCCACTCCTTCACCCCTCCACTCCTCCACCCCTCCACCACTCCACTCCTCCACCCCACCACTCCTCCACTCCTTCACCCCTCCACTCCTCCACCCCTCCACCACTCCACTCCTCCACCCCACCACTCCTTCACCCCTCCACCCCTCCACTCCTTCACCCCTCCACTCCTCCACCCCTCCACCCCTCCACCACTCCACCCCTCCACCCCACCACTCCTCCACCCTTCCACTACTCCACCCCTCCACCCCACCACTCCTCCACCCTTCCACTACTCCACCCCTCCACTCCTCCACCACTCCTCCA
>NW_027506881.1:726259-758759 GCF_052324685.1 Brachyhypopomus gauderio
GCCTGCAGGTCTCCTCACCTGAAGGTACTTCACATCTTCACCCAGACTGGACACCTGCTCTGTCCTAGTGTCAGGTCCGTTTCAGGAGCCCATAACTGAGTTAATGAAGGCCACATCTGTTCAGAGGCATTCAGAACCAGCCTGCAGCGCTGGGACAACAGTCTCTACCACAACATCTGTATGGTAACCAGAAATTTCACTGCTTGTGCACTTTAAAGGCCACATTTAGTGGGATCACTCTGGCTTAAAGGAGCTTATGTAAACGGCTGAAGCAGAGAGCAGCACTGAAGCATGTAATAGCAGGAGATGGTGTGATAGTGTAGGGGTGGTGTGTTAATGTAGGGGTGGTGTGATAGTGTAGGGGTGGTGTGATAGTGTAGGAGTGGTGTGATAGTGTAGGGGTGGTGTGTTAATGTAGGGGTGGTGTGTTAATGTAGGAGTGGTGTGTTAATGTAGGGGTGGTGTGATAGTGTAGGGGTGGTGTGATAGTGTAGGGGTGGTGTGATAGTGTAGGAGTGGTGTGATAGTGTAGGGGTGGTGTGTTAATGTAGGGGTGGTGTGATAGTGTAGGGGTGGTGTGTTAATGTAGGAGTGGTGTATTAATGTAGGGGTGGTGTGATAGTGTAGGGGTGGTGTGTTAATGTAGGGGTGCTGTGATAGTGTAGGGGTGGTGTGTTAATGTAGGGGTGGTGTGATAGTGTAGGGGTGGTGTGTTAATGTAGGGGTGGTGTGATAGTGTAGGGGTGGTGTGTTAATGTAGGGGTGGTGTGATAGTGTAGGGGTGGTGTGTTAATGTAGGAGTGGTGTGTTAATGTAGGGGTGGTGTGATAGTGTAGGTGTGGTGTGTTAATGTAGGAGTGGTGTGATAGTGTAGGGGTGGTGTGATAGTGTAGGGGTGGTGTGTTAATGTAGGGGTGGTGTGATAGTGTAGGGGTGGTGTGTTAATGTAGGGGTGGTGTGATAGTGTAGGGGTGGTGTGTTAATGTAGGGGTGGTGTGATAGTGTAGGGGTGGTGTGTTAATGTAGGGGTGGTGTGATAGTGTAGGGGTGGTGTGATAGTGTAGGAGTGATGTGTTAATGTAGGGGTGGTGTGATAGTGTAGGAGATGGTGTCTTAATGTAGGAGTGGTGTGTTAATGTAAGGGGTGGTGTGATAGTGTAGGGGTGGTGTGTTAATGTAGGAGTGGTGTGATAGTGTAGGAGATGGTGTGTTAATGTAGGAGTGGTGTGTTAATGTAAGGGGTGGTGTGTTAATGTAGGAGTGGTGTGATAGTGTAGGAGATGGTGTGTTAATGTAGGAGTGGTGTGTTAATGTAAGGGGTGGTGTGATAGTGTAGGGGTGGTGTGTTAATGTAGGAGTGGTGTGATAGTGTAGGAGATGGTGTGTTAATGTAAGGGGTGGTGTGATAGTGTAGGGGTGGTGTGTTAATGTAGGAGTGGTGTGATAGTGTAGGGGTGGTGTGTTAATGTAGGAGTGGTGTGATAGTGTAGGGGTGGTGTGTTAGTGTAGGGGTGGTGTGATAGTGTAGGGGTGGTGTGATAATGTAGCAGTGGTGTGATAGTGTAGGAGTGGTGTAATAGTGTAGGGGTGGTGTGATAGTGTAGGGGTGGTGTGTTAATGTAGGAGTGGTGTGATAGTGTAGGGGTGGTGTGATAGTGTAGGGTTGGTGTGATAGTGTAGGGGTGGTGTGATAGTGTAGGGTTGGTGTGATAGTGTAGGGGTGGTGTGATAGTGTAGGAGTGGTGTGATAGTGTAGGGGTGGTGTGATAGTGTAGGGTTGGTGTGATAGTGTAGGAGTGGTGTGATAGTGTAGGAGTGGTGTGATAGTGTAGGAGTGGTGTGTTAACGTAGGGGTGGTGTGTTAACGTAGGGGTGGTGTGTTAATGTAGGGGTGGTGTGATAGTGTAGGGGTGGTGTGTTAATGTAGGGGTGGTGTGTTAACGTAGGGGTGGTGTGTTAACGTAGGGGTGGTGTGTTAATGTAGGGGTGGTGTGATAGTGTAGGGGTGGTGTGTTAATGTAGGGGTGGTGTGATAGTGTAGGGGTGGTGTGTTAGTGTAGGAGATGGTGTGTTAATGTAGGAGTGGTGTGTTAATGTAAGGGGTGGTGTGATAGTGTAGGGGTGGTGTGTTAATGTAGGAGTGGTGTGATAGTGTAGGGGTGGTGTGTTAATGTAGGAGTGGTGTGATAGTGTAGGGGTGGTGTGTTAGTGTAGGGGTGGTGTGATAGTGTAGGGGTGGTGTGATAATGTAGCAGTGGTGTGATAGTGTAGGAGTGGTGTGATAGTGTAGGGGTGGTGTGTTAATGTAGGAGTGGTGTGATAGTGTAGGGGTGGTGTGATAGTGTAGGGTTGGTGTGATAGTGTAGGGGTGGTGTGATAGTGTAGGGGTGGTGTGTTAATGTAGGAGTGGTGTGATAGTGTAGGGGTGGTGTGATAGTGTAGGGTTGGTGTGATAGTGTAGGGGTGGTGTGATAGTGTAGGAGTGGTGTGATAGTGTAGGGGTGGTGTGATAGTGTAGGGTTGGTGTGATAGTGTAGGAGTGGTGTGATAGTGTAGGAGTGGTGTGATAGTGTAGGAGTGGTGTGTTAACGTAGGGGTGGTGTGTTAACGTAGGGGTGGTGTGTTAATGTAGGGGTGGTGTGTTAATGTAGGGGTGGTGTGATAGTGTAGGAGTGGTGTGTTAACGTAGGGGTGGTGTGTTAACGTAGGAGTGGTGTGATAGTGTAGGAGTGGTGTGATAGTGTAGGAGTGGTGTGTTAACGTAGGGGTGGTGTGCTAACGTAGGGGTGGTGTGTTAACGTAGGGGTGGTGTGTTAATGTAGGGGTGGTGTGATAGTGTAGGGGTGGTGTGTTAATGTAGGGGTGGTGTGATAGTGTAGGGGTGGTGTGTTAATGTAGGAGTGGTGTGTTAATGTAAGGGGTGGTGTGATAGTGTAGGGGTGGTGTGTTAATGTAGGAGTGGTGTGATAGTGTAGGAGATGGTGTGTTAATGTAGGAGTGGTGTGTTAATGTAAGGGGTGGTGTGTTAATGTAGGAGTGGTGTGATAGTGTAGGAGATGGTGTGTTAATGTAGGAGTGGTGTGTTAATGTAAGGGGTGGTGTGATAGTGTAGGGGTGGTGTGTTAATGTAGGAGTGGTGTGATAGTGTAGGGGTGGTGTGTTAGTGTAGGGGTGGTGTGATAGTGTAGGGGTGGTGTGATAATGTAGCAGTGGTGTGATAGTGTAGGAGTGGTGTAATAGTGTAGGGGTGGTGTGATAGTGTAGGGGTGGTGTGTTAATGTAGGAGTGGTGTGATAGTGTAGGGGTGGTGTGATAGTGTAGGGTTGGTGTGATAGTGTAGGGGTGGTGTGATAGTGTAGGAGTGGTGTGATAGTGTAGGGGTGGTGTGATAGTGTAGGGTTGGTGTGATAGTGTAGGAGTGGTGTGTTAACGTAGGGGTGGTGTGTTAACGTAGGGGTGGTGTGATAGTGTAGGGGTGGTGTGTTAATGTAGGGGTGGTGTGATAGTGTAGGGGTGGTGTGTTAATGTAGGAGTGGTGTGTTAATGTAAGGGGTGGTGTGATAGTGTAGGGGTGGTGTGTTAATGTAGGGGTGGTGTGATAGTGTAGGGGTGGTGTGTTAATGTAGGGGTGGTGTGATAGTGTAGGGGTGGTGTGTTAATGTAGGGGTGGTGTGATAGTGTAGGGGTGGTGTGATAGTGTAGGAGTGATGTGTTAATGTAGGGGTGGTGTGATAGTGTAGGAGATGGTGTCTTAATGTAGGAGTGGTGTGTTAATGTAAGGGGTGGTGTGATAGTGTAGGGGTGGTGTGTTAATGTAGGAGTGGTGTGATAGTGTAGGAGATGGTGTGTTAATGTAGGAGTGGTGTGTTAATGTAAGGGGTGGTGTGTTAATGTAGGAGTGGTGTGATAGTGTAGGAGATGGTGTGATAGTGTAGGAGTGGTGTGTTAATGTAAGGGGTGGTGTGATAGTGTAGGGGTGGTGTGTTAATGTAGGAGTGGTGTGATAGTGTAGGGGTGGTGTGTTAATGTAGGAGTGGTGTGATAGTGTAGGGGTGGTGTGTTAGTGTAGGGGTGGTGTGATAGTGTAGGGGTGGTGTGATAATGTAGCAGTGGTGTGATAGTGTAGGAGTGGTGTAATAGTGTAGGGGTGGTGTGATAGTGTAGGGGTGGTGTGTTAATGTAGGAGTGGTGTGATAGTGTAGGGGTGGTGTGATAGTGTAGGGTTGGTGTGATAGTGTAGGGGTGGTGTGATAGTGTAGGGTTGGTGTGATAGTGTAGGGGTGGTGTGATAGTGTAGGAGTGGTGTGATAGTGTAGGGGTGGTGTGATAGTGTAGGGTTGGTGTGATAGTGTAGGAGTGGTGTGATAGTGTAGGAGTGGTGTGATAGTGTAGGAGTGGTGTGTTAACGTAGGGGTGGTGTGTTAACGTAGGGGTGGTGTGTTAATGTAGGGGTGGTGTGATAGTGTAGGGGTGGTGTGTTAATGTAGGGGTGGTGTGTTAACGTAGGGGTGGTGTGTTAACGTAGGGGTGGTGTGTTAATGTAGGGGTGGTGTGATAGTGTAGGGGTGGTGTGTTAATGTAGGGGTGGTGTGATAGTGTAGGGGTGGTGTGTTAGTGTAGGAGATGGTGTGTTAATGTAGGAGTGGTGTGTTAATGTAAGGGGTGGTGTGATAGTGTAGGGGTGGTGTGTTAATGTAGGAGTGGTGTGATAGTGTAGGGGTGGTGTGTTAATGTAGGAGTGGTGTGATAGTGTAGGGGTGGTGTGTTAGTGTAGGGGTGGTGTGATAGTGTAGGGGTGGTGTGATAATGTAGCAGTGGTGTGATAGTGTAGGAGTGGTGTGATAGTGTAGGGGTGGTGTGTTAATGTAGGAGTGGTGTGATAGTGTAGGGGTGGTGTGATAGTGTAGGGTTGGTGTGATAGTGTAGGGGTGGTGTGATAGTGTAGGGGTGGTGTGTTAATGTAGGAGTGGTGTGATAGTGTAGGGGTGGTGTGATAGTGTAGGGTTGGTGTGATAGTGTAGGGGTGGTGTGATAGTGTAGGAGTGGTGTGATAGTGTAGGGGTGGTGTGATAGTGTAGGGTTGGTGTGATAGTGTAGGAGTGGTGTGATAGTGTAGGAGTGGTGTGATAGTGTAGGAGTGGTGTGTTAACGTAGGGGTGGTGTGTTAACGTAGGGGTGGTGTGTTAATGTAGGGGTGGTGTGTTAATGTAGGGGTGGTGTGATAGTGTAGGAGTGGTGTGTTAACGTAGGGGTGGTGTGTTAACGTAGGAGTGGTGTGATAGTGTAGGAGTGGTGTGATAGTGTAGGAGTGGTGTGTTAACGTAGGGGTGGTGTGCTAACGTAGGGGTGGTGTGTTAACGTAGGGGTGGTGTGTTAATGTAGGGGTGGTGTGATAGTGTAGGGGTGGTGTGTTAATGTAGGGGTGGTGTGATAGTGTAGGGGTGGTGTGTTAATGTAGGAGTGGTGTGTTAATGTAAGGGGTGGTGTGATAGTGTAGGGGTGGTGTGTTAATGTAGGAGTGGTGTGATAGTGTAGGAGATGGTGTGTTAATGTAGGAGTGGTGTGTTAATGTAAGGGGTGGTGTGTTAATGTAGGAGTGGTGTGATAGTGTAGGAGATGGTGTGTTAATGTAGGAGTGGTGTGTTAATGTAAGGGGTGGTGTGATAGTGTAGGGGTGGTGTGTTAATGTAGGAGTGGTGTGATAGTGTAGGGGTGGTGTGTTAGTGTAGGGGTGGTGTGATAGTGTAGGGGTGGTGTGATAATGTAGCAGTGGTGTGATAGTGTAGGAGTGGTGTAATAGTGTAGGGGTGGTGTGATAGTGTAGGGGTGGTGTGTTAATGTAGGAGTGGTGTGATAGTGTAGGGGTGGTGTGATAGTGTAGGGTTGGTGTGATAGTGTAGGGGTGGTGTGATAGTGTAGGAGTGGTGTGATAGTGTAGGGGTGGTGTGATAGTGTAGGGTTGGTGTGATAGTGTAGGAGTGGTGTGTTAACGTAGGGGTGGTGTGTTAACGTAGGGGTGGTGTGATAGTGTAGGGGTGGTGTGTTAATGTAGGGGTGGTGTGATAGTGTAGGGGTGGTGTGTTAATGTAGGAGTGGTGTGTTAATGTAAGGGGTGGTGTGATAGTGTAGGGGTGGTGTGTTAATGTAGGAGTGGTGTGATAGTGTAGGAGATGGTGTGTTAATGTAGGAGTGGTGTGTTAATGTAAGGGGTGGTGTGTTAATGTAGGAGTGGTGTGATAGTGTAGGAGATGGTGTGTTAATGTAGGAGTGGTGTGTTAATGTAAGGGGTGGTGTGATAGTGTAGGGTTGGTGTGTTAATGTAGGAGTGGTGTGATAGTGTAGGAGATGGTGTGTTAATGTAGGAGTGGTGTGTTAATGTAAGGGGTGGTGTGATAGTGTAGGGGTGGTGTGTTAATGTAGGAGTGGTGTGATAGTGTCGGGGTGGTGTGTTAATGTAGGAGTGGTGTGATAGTGTAGGGGTGGTGTGTTAGTGTAGGGGTGGTGTGATAGTGTAGGGGTGGTGTGATAATGTAGCAGTGGTGTGATAGTGTAGGAGTGATGTAATAGTGTGGGGGGGTGGTGTGATAGTGTAGGGGTGGTGTGTTAATGTAGGAGTGGTGTGATAGTGTAGGGGTGGTGTGATAGTGTAGGGTTGGTGTGATAGTGTAGGGGTGGTGTGATAGTGTAGGAGTGGTGTGATAGTGTAGGAGTGGTGTGATAGTGTAGGAGTGGTGTGTTAACGTAGGGGTGGTGTGTTAACGTAGGGGTGGTGTGTTAATGTAGGGGTGGTGTGATAGTGTAGGGGTGGTGTGTTAATGTAGGGGTGGTGTGATAGTGTAGGGGTGGTGTGTTAATATAGGAGTGGTGTGATAGTGTAGGGGTGGTGTGATAGTGTAGGAGTGGTGTGATAGTGTAGGAGATGGTGTGTTAACGTAGGGGTGGTGTGTTAATGTAGGAGTGGTGTGATAGTGTAGGGGTGGTGTGATAGTGTAGGAGTGGTGTGATAGTGTAGGAGTGGTGTGATAGTATAGGAGATGGTGTGATAGTGTAGGGGTGGTGTGATAGTGTAGGGTTGGTGTGATAGTGTAGGAGTGGTATGATAGTGTAGGAGTGGTGTGATAGTGTAGGGGTGGTGTGATAGTGTAGGAGTGGTGTGATAGTGTAGGGGTGGTGTGATAGTGTAGGGGTGGTGTGTTAATATAGGAGTGGTGTGATAGTGTAGGGGTGGTGTGATAGTGTAGGAGTGGTGTGATAGTGTAGGAGATGGTGTGTTAACGTAGGGGTGGTGTGTTAATGTAGGAGTGGTGTGATAGTGTAGGGGTGGTGTGATAGTGTAGGAGTGGTGTGATAGTGTAGGAGTGGTGTGATAGTATAGGAGATGGTGTGATAGTGTAGGGGTGGTGTGATAGTGTAGGGTTGGTGTGATAGTGTAGGAGTGGTATGATAGTGTAGGAGTGGTGTGATAGTGTAGGGGTGGTGTGATAGTGTAGGAGTGGTGTGATAGTGTAGGGGTGGTGTGATAGTGTAGGAGTGGTGTGATAGTGTAGGGGTGGTGTGATAGTGTAGGGGTGGTGTGTTAACGTAGGAGTGGTGTAATAGTGTAGGGGTGGTGTGATAGTGTAGGAGATGGTGTGTTAATGTAAGGGGTGGTGTGTTAATGTAGGGGTGGTGTGTTAACGTAGGAGTGGTGTGTTAACGTAGGGGTGGTGTGTTAACGTAGTGGTGGTGTGTTAATGTAGGGGTGGTGTGTTAACGTAGGAGTGGTGTGTTAACGTAGGGGTGGTGTGTTAACGTAGGAGTGGTGTAATAGTGTAGGGGTGGTGTGATAGTGTAGGAGATGGTGTGTTAATGTAAGGGGTGGTGTGTTAATGTAGGGGTGGTGTGTTAACGTAGGAGTGGTGTGTTAACGTAGGGGTGGTGTGCTAACGTAGGGGTGGTGTGTTAATGTAGGGGTGGTGTGTTAACGTAGGGGTGGTGTGTTAACGTAGGAGTGGTGTTAATGTAGGGATGGTGTGTTAACGTAGGAGTGGTGTGTTAACGTAGGGGTGGTGTGCTAACGTAGGGGTGGTGTGTTAATGTAGGGGTGGTGTGTTAACGTAGGAGTGGTGTGTTAATGTAGGGGTGGTGTGTTAATGTAGGAGTGGTGTGCTAACGTAGGGGTGGTGTGTTAATGTAGGGGTGGTGTGTTAACGTAGGAGTGGTGTGTTAATGTAGGGGTGGTGTGTTAATGTAGGAGTGGTGTGTTAATGTAGGGGTGGTGTGTTAATGTAGGGGTGGTGTGTTAACGTAGGAGTGGTGTGTTAACTAGTGTTGCCACCTGTCCCAGTTTTCCCGGGACTATCCCGGTTTTCACGTGCCTGTCCCGGTTTTCCCGGGCTGTCCCGGTTTGTCCCGGTTTTTCGTCTTTTTAATATTCGGTCCCGGCAAAAAAACTAGGTTAGTTCAAACCACGATTCAGACTGTTTCTGCACACTTTTTTTCCCTCACTGTGTCCATTTTAAACCTCCTCCGGTAACGTTTTACGTTACGTTTACGTTCGCCACCCCGCGCTCAACAACTTACGTTCGCCACCCCCCCTGGTCAACATACTCGCTCAGTATGACAGCGTCCTTGTTTTTTGTCAGACCTAGGTGGCAACCCTAGTGTTAACGTAGGGGTGGTGTGTTAATGTAGGAGTGGTGTGATAGTGTAGGGGTGGTGTGATAGTGTAGAGGTGGTGTGTTAATGTAGAGGTGGTGTGTTAATGTAGGGGTGGTGTGTTAATGTAGGAGTGGTGTGATAGTGTAGGGGTGGTGTGAGGATAGTGTGTGCCAGTCCTAGCATGTGTGCTAGTCCTAGCTTGTGTGCCAGTCCTAGCTTGTGTGCTAGTCCTAGCTTGTTTGCCAGTCCTAGTTTGTGTGTTGTCCTAGCTTGTGTGCTAGTCCTAGCTTGTGTGCCAGTCCTAGCTTGTTTGCTAGTCCTAGTTTGTGTGTTGCCCTAGCTTGTGTGCTAGTCCTAGCTTGTGTGCCAGTCCTAGCTTGTGTGCTAGTCCTAGCTTGTGTGCCAGTCCTAGCTTGTGTGCCAGTCCTAGCTGTACCACATGCCTCTCCATTGGCTTGAGGTACCTGAGCCAGCTGTCCCATGACCACCTGGTAAAACAGGCGTGTGCTGTTTAGCATGGGCCTGTGTGACAGCGCTACATGTGCACGGGGCGTGTGAGAAGCTCCCAGATCAGTGGTCATGCATTAGAGGCTAGATGTAATTAAACTGGAAATCTGAAACCACTGCCAAATTGTGAGGAACCGTGAAGAATGAAAACAGAAAGGATTTAGTCTCTTGAGGATTTGACTGGATGGTCATGAATATGTGTGTGTGTGTGTGTGTGTGTGTGTGTGTGTGTGTGTGTGTGTGTGTGTGTGTGTGTGTGTGTGTGTGTGTGTGTGTGTGTGTGTGTGTGTGTGTTTATTGATGCCTGGGGCTCAGGAGATAGGACTCCACGGTAGAGTCTGACAGAGAAACATAAGCTCTGCTTTTGACGAGCACGGCTGCACAGGTGGAAAGAGAGGTGCAAAGCCAGGCGTGACTTTAGATGTGTGTGTGTGTGTGTGTGTGTGTGTGTGTGTGTGTGTGTGTGTGTGTGTGTGTGTGCCTGCCCTGCAAAAAGTCTTTCAGAGGTTTTGGTCAGTGACCATGTGAGAGTCCAGCATCTGGGGATGTTTGCCCTTGATAGAACCCCACTGTGGGGATGTCAGTGTCAAGTGTGTGTGTGTGTGTGTGTGTGTGCGTAAACCCCAAGGGCATCCACAGCGATCCACACTGCCTGAAGTGCGGTAGCGTGGTGTGGCCGTATGACGGAGGCTTGGCAGCGTTCACACGGGCCAAAGAGTCACAACAAAAGATCAAAAACAACCTGTCCAAATGTTTGCGTCTGCGTCTCAGGAATAGTGACGCGTCATCGCGCAGGTCACTTCCTGTTCCTCGGCTCGGTCCCCCCCCCCCCCCCCCCCCCCCACTGCGTGTGTTTTGACAGCTGGGCTCAGGAGACAGTGTCTTCCAAACAGTGGGGGGGTCCCACAAACATTTACATGCCACTTGGCTTATTTAGTTATTTACATACTTATTTTCTGGAGTCTAATCACCCTGAAGTCAGCCCCAGACTTGTGGCGTAACAATGAGTGGCGGTCTGATGTGACTTTAGTCTTTGTGGCTTGTGGTTGTCCAGCCGCCCCCGCCCCCCCCGAGAGCCTGACCCTGCCGGCAGCATGGTGGGAGCTCGCACCAGTCAGACCAGCTGTGCTCCCCACCATGAAGAGGAGTTCAACAGCGTCTTCCTGACCTTCCACAGTCCAGTGCCACCTGGGATACATTTAAAGTCTCTCCTTCACGGTCCATTGACTTGACCTTTGACCTAAGGTCACACTCCACGTCCGACCTTTCAAAAACGAGGTGGAATGGAGCGAGAGAGGAGGATGAGGAGGAGGAAAAGGAGAGGAAGGTGAAACCAGCCCCTCTAGAGGAAAACGGCAGAACGCTTGAAAACTGCAGTCTTGGACTGTTTCTCTCTCCACATCCATTTGCACGTCAGCCATTTTCTGTTCATAACTTCATTTATCGCCCAAATTCTCCATCTTTCTCCACGGAGCTCCAGGCAGGAGCAGGAGGAGAGTTAATACGTCCGAGCGAGGAGGTTTAATGTAGAGGCTGGGCCTTCACGAACAGAGGACGTGCTTCACCCAGACGCTCGGGAGACCTGCTCACTGGTGCAGAACTGACCGGCAAATGTACACACACGCACACACACTCACACACACACACACACACACACACACACACACACACACACACGCACACACACGCACACACACTCACACACTAACATGCACACACACACACACACGCACACGCACAATCATGTGCACACACACACACACACTCGTTCATGTTTTTTGTGGAGATCTGAGGTTTTTGTGGAATTCTCTAATTGCATCAGGAATACTGGGATTTTTGAGTATTGCAGAGTATTGCAGTATTGCAGACAGAGGGGCTTGTTCACAAACCAACAGCCAAAGAGTGAGAGGGCTTATGATGGCCACATGTAGAGGGGTCATAATTTATCATGACAATGTATTCCTACACACACACACACACACACACGCACACACACACAAGTAACAGAGCAACAGAGCGAGGAGATGAGGGTCCAGTTTTGACCCATACAGTCACTCTCTTCACACCCTGAGGGTTAATGTTAATGTTAATGGGGGTTCTTGATTGTTACATTATATTAAACATTAAATTATCCCAAACAGAAGCGTTGATGAACAAAAAATATATAAAACTTTCAACTATTTTCTACAAGAAATCTCTAGAGTGAAATCCAGAAAGTATAGTATTACAGCAAATATAATCTTTGAGACACGGGCAGATGACACCATTTCTTCTCCAGCTCACAGCTCACACAACATCAGGGTGGCATAACACACTCGGAACACAGCTCACACAAGATCAGGGTGGCATGACACACTCTGAGCACAGCTCACACAAGATCAGGGTGGCATGACACACTCTGAGCACAGCTCACAGGTCCATGAACGTATTGCTCTGTCAGGTTCCTGGCATCATCATCAGAGATCGAGCTCCCTCACCAGATCAGATCTCCAGATCACAGGGTGATCGCAGGAGACTTTACTCAGCAATCACTGCAACTTTTAAAAGACCCCAGAATGCACTTCAGCCTTCAGAGTGCTGTATTGCTGTATGTTTAATATTTTAAATGTTTGTATTACTACACCATGATATTGTAATGTGATGATCTAGCTTGATTTTGTGATTTTGTTCACACACACACACACACACACACACACACACACACACACACACACACACACACACACACTCCTCTGGGTCTGTTGTTTGCTGGTGAGACAGCATTATCAGTCAGCAGGGAAGGTACTGTGAGATTAACAGAAGTGAGTCACAGATATGCTCAATCAACGTTGCCAGTCAAGTCTATTTGCATCCGCATACCAGATGGAACATGTCTGACAGATAACAGCTTTGACCCTCTGGTCTAATGAAGTTATGTAGCACCCAGAGACTGTGATATGATTACCTGTCCAAGAAAAGCTGATGTTGACTGTTTCTGCCATCAGCTCCCAGTCAGTCTTACTGATGGGAAGCTGATAGTGGTCCAACAGTGATGTGGACACAGATGTAGTGTGTTAACTGGACACTTAACACAGTGTGTTGCTGTCACGGCCAGCAGTCCAGGTTGCCATGGAGCATTTTTTTGTTTTTTTACATATAGTTTTTATCTAGATGTGGCCATTTCTGAAATTGTATGGTTTTGTTTTGTTTGGTTTTCATTGTTGTTTTTGTTGCTGTTGTTGCTGAGGTGTGTAGTAGTGAGATGTGTAGTAGTGAGGTTTAGTGAGGTGTGTAGTAGTGATATCTGTAGTAGTGAGATGTGTAGTAGTGAGGTTTAGTGAGGTGTGTAGTAGTGATATCTGTAGTAGTGAGATGTGTAGTAGTGAGGTTTAGTGAGGTGTGTAGTAGTGATATCTGTAGTAGTGAGGTGTGTAGTAGTGATATATGTAGTAGTGAGGTGTGTAGTAGTGATATATGTAGTAGTGAGGTGTGTAGTAATATCTGTAGTAGTGAGATGTGTAGTAGTTGTAGTAGTGAGGTGTGTAGTAGTGATATCTGTAGTAGTGAGGTGTGTAGTAGTGAGATGTGTAGTAGTGAGGTTTAGTGAGGTGTGTAGTAGTGATATCTGTAGTAGTGAGATGTGTAGTAGTGAGGTTTAGTGAGGTGTGTAGTAGTGATATCTGTAGTAGTGAGGTGTGTAGTAGTGATATCTGTAGTAGTGAGGTGTGTAGTAGTGATATATGTAGTAGTGAGGTGTGTAGTAGTGATATCTGTAGTAGTGAGGTGTGTAGTAGTGATATCTGTAGTAGTGAGGTGTGTAGTAGTGATATATGTAGTAGTGAGGTGTGTAGTAGTGATATATGTAGTAGTGAGGTGTGTAGTAATATCTGTAGTAGTGAGATGTGTAGTAGTTGTAGTAGTGAGGTGTGTAGTAGTGATATCTGTAGTAGTGAGGTGTGTAGTAGTGAGATTTGTAGTAGTGTGTAGTAGTGAGGTGTGTAGTAGTGAAATGTGTAGTAGTGTGTTGTAGTGAGGTGTATAGTCAGCATCTGCTTTCAAATTGATGCTTGTGGAGCTATGACCAGTGAGAAATCACACACAGACACACACACACACACACACACACACACACACACACACACACACACACACACACACACACACTTGCCATGTTGCAAGAGAACACGGCATTATGATGATATATTATACAAACTATCATTTGAATTCAAACATTTCATGTGTTTGTACATTGAGCATCCTAACTCTGTTGCACTCAAACAGGCATTCTGTCTGATTAATGAGAGCTATTATTGTCTGTCCAGGTGGGGTGTTGAGAGATAGATAAAGAGAGAGAGCACGACAGAGAGAGAGAGAGAGAGAGAGAGAGAGAGAGAGAGAGAGAGAGAGAGAGAGAGAGAGAGAGAGAGAGAGAGAGAGAGAGAGAGAAAACATGGCAGCTTGATGGATTAGTTCAGCTGTGGTCCTCAGCACTTGTCAGACTCCTCTGTTAGGAGACATATGGACACATTACCTGGAGACGTCCACACGATATGGACTGAAGCAGGAGTTCCTCCTCTCAGAAACTCACACATGTCGCACATGAACTCATTTCACTCGGATCACACTTCTGAGCAAATGGAATAATGTTTACATTGTCAGTTTGTCACTTCATGCTTCTAAATGTGTGATCTGTAATATCTGAAAGAATTTGATGTGTAGTAATATTTGAAAGGGTTCTTTTCATTGAGCTAACTTAAATGGAACACTTCTAAGAGCATTCAGTCTTGATATATGAAACAGAACATTACAAACATACTTGAACATCAAAGACGGGGAAGTGAATGTGGACTAAAAAGACAAACCGGGGAACAAAGTGCAGAGTTAACCCCAGACGAGTCTGACAGAGATGAGCTACTGCCCACGGCTGAGATATTTCAGCGGGTGAGGATCATAGATCTTGGTGGCTAGCGTTATCTGCTAACTGTCTGCTAGTGCCTCATTAGCGTGTGTCTGCTGTTTAATTATTAATGAGGGTTTCAGTGATGAGTCACTCAGGGACCCAGAAGGCCTCACTGTGTTCAGGTGTCTCAGGACCCCAACGCCATTTGCTGACACACAAGCTGCATTTCCCGCTGCACATTAGCACGCTAACGTGAAACTGGCTAATCGGCGTCTCCTATCATTAGCCTCTGGTCTCTGTAGACTTGGAGCAATACCGTGCAGGAAATTACTATTTACTAAAACAAACAAAGGTGTTTGTCTAGGGTAGACTACTTTGGACTACCAGGGATTAGCGTGTCTAGACCATCAGGTTCACCATTTGTAATTTGGAATATTTTGGTAAGCATCTATCAGTTAGCAGCAGATGCTCTTCTACAACTACGACATGAAGCTGAGAATGTTTGGAGCTCTCGTTAGCAGCCTGGTGGACAAAATCTACTGAACCATATCAGTGTTGAGAGTGTATTAGAGTATCAGTGTTGAGAGTGTATTAGAGAATCAGTGTTGAGAGTGTATTAGAGAATCAGTGTTGAGAGTGT
This sequence comes from Brachyhypopomus gauderio, assembly GCF_052324685.1. Lineage (NCBI taxonomy): Eukaryota > Metazoa > Chordata > Actinopteri > Gymnotiformes > Hypopomidae > Brachyhypopomus > Brachyhypopomus gauderio. The sequence continues at coordinate 740,926 of NW_027506881.1, forward strand.
GTTCAAGTATCAGTGTTGAGAGTGTGTTAGAGTATCAGTGTTGAGAGTGTATTAGAGAATCAGTGTTGAGAGTGTGTTCAAGTATCAGTGTTGAGAGTGTGTTAGAGTATCAGTGTTGAGAGTGTATTAGAGAATCAGTGTTGAGAGTGTGTTCAAGTATCAGTGTTGAGAGTGTGGTAGAGTATCAGTGTTGAGAGTGTATTAGAGTATCAGTGTTGAGAGTGTGTTCAAGTATCAGTGTTGAGTGTGTTCAAGTATCAGTGTTGAGAGTGTGGTAGAGTATCAGTGTTGAGAGTGTATTAGAGTATCAGTGTTGAGAGTGTGTTCAAGTATCAGTGTTGAGTGTGTTCAAGTATCAGTGTTGAGAGTGTGTTCAAGTATCAGTGTTGAGAGTGTGTTCAAGTATCAGTGTTGAGAGTGTGGTAGAGTATCAGTGTTGAGAGTGTATTAGAGTATCAGTGTTGAGAGTGTGTTCAAGTATCAGTGTTGAGTGTGTTCAAGTATCAGTGTTGAGAGTGTGGTAGAGTATCAGTGTTGAGAATGTATTAGTGTTGAGAGTGTATTAGTGTTGAGAGTGTGGTAGAGTATCAGTATTGAGAGTGTATTAGAGTATCAGTGTTGAGAGTGTATTAGTGTTGAGAGTATGGTAGAGTATCAGTGTTGAGAGTGTATTAGTGTTGAGAGTATGGTAGAGTATCAGTGTTGAGAGTGTATTAGTGTTGAGAGTGTGGTAGAGTATCAGTATTGAGAGTGTATTAGAGTTTCAGTGTTGAGAGTGTATTAGTGTTGAGAGTATGGTAGAGTATCAGTGTTGAGAGTGTGGTAGAGTATCAGTGTTGAGAGTGTGGTAGAGGTTTTTAAACAGTCCTTTAAAAAGTGAAGTACGCGTCAGAGAGCCTCTGTTATCTTTAAAAATGAACTGTGGAATGAAAGAGGGAATAAAATCCAGATCTGTAATATCTCTGTGTCTGTGTGCATGTGATGACCTAGATTCTCTATTTTACAGCAAGTGTGTGTGTTTCTGTGTGTCTGTGCAGGTGTGTGTGTGTGTGTGTTTTTTTGTGCATTTTCTTCTGTTCTTCGTTGATTTACTATTGTTGTAGAGAACGTAAAGGAATCACACGTGTGTGTGTGTGTGTGTGTGTGTGTGTGTGTGTGTGTGTGTGTGTGTGTGTGTGTGTGTGTGTGCGTGTGCGTGCATGCATGCATGCGCATGACTGCACTTGGGTGTGTGTGTGTGTGTTTGGATACTCACAGCAGGTGGGTATGTCTGGAAGCAGATTGCTCATATGGGGTGAATTTCAATTCCAGCTTGTGAGTTTTATTATCCACTAGTAGACTGTAGATTATGGACTATAGATTATGTATGGACTGTAGATTATGGACTATAGATTATGGACTATAGATTATGTATGGACTGTAGATTATGGACTATAGATTATGTATGGACTGTAGATTATAGACTATAGATTATGGACTATAGATTATGTATGGTCTGTAGATTGTGGACTATAGATTATGGACTATAGATTATGGACTATAGATTATGTATGGACTGTAGATTATGGACTATGGATTATGGACTATAGATTATGTATGGACTGTAGATTATGGACTATAGATTATGGACTGAGAGGCGGAGAGATCAGGGCCAGTTACTCTTCAAGCTTTTTCTTCTGCAGTGTCTACTTTGACCTACGTTGGACCTCCTAACATGGCCGACGTCCACCGAGCCGTGTGTGAGTGTGTGAGTGTGTGCTCACTGTGTGACATAGCATTCCCAACACTGTGATAGCATTCCCAACACTGTGATAGCGTTCCCAACACTGTGATAGCATTCCCAACACTGTGATAGCGTTCCCAACACTGTGATAGCGTTCCCAACACTGTGATAGCGTTCCCAACACTGTGATAGCATTCCCAACACTGTGATAGCATTCCTAACACTGTGATAGCGTTCCTAACACTGTGATAGCATTCCCAACATTGTGATAGCGTTCCCAACACTGTGATAGCGTTTCCAACACTGTGATAGCGTTCCTAACACTGTGATAGCGTTCCTAACACTGTGATAGCGTTCCTAACATTGTGATAGCGTTCCCAACACTGTGATAGCGTTCCTAACACTGTGATAGCGTTCCTAACACTGTGATAGCATTCCCAACATTGTGATAGCGTTCCCAACACTGTGATAGCGTTTCCAACACTGTGATAGCGTTCCCAACACTGTGATAGCGTTCCCAACACTGTGATAGCATTCCCAACATTGTGATAGCATTCCCCACATCAGCTCTGGATCATGTAAAGCTCCTCCCAAGATCTACATGCTCCTCCCAGTGTTGGTCTGCGTTCTGTCACAGTCCTCTCTCTCTGACTGTAGGGGGCGCTGTTCTCCAGGGTCTCTGTTGTGATACACCAGCAGGTTATTATTGGTGCTTCCGTAATCAAAGATTACAATTACAAGGTTCACAGTAGCAATTATGTGCTGAGTGCCCGGAGACACTGATTGAAGTACACGTGTCTGGGAGACGTTCCTACTCCCCATGTAAAGCACGGTTAGTGTGCACTCCTGAATTGTTAACTGCAGGCTAGATGTATGGGTGGGGGCGTGGTGGTGAGGGGGAGTGATGGTGGGGTGTATGGGTGTGGGTGGGGTGTGTGGGAGAAGGTGAGGTGTATGGGTGTGGGTCGGGTGTGTGGGTGTGGGTGGGATGTATGAGTGAAGGTAAGGTGTATGGGTGTGGGTGGGGTGTATGAGTGAAGGTGAGGTGTATGGGTGTGGGTGGGGTGTATGAGTGAAGGTGAGGTGTATGGGTGTGGGTGGGGTGTATGAGTGAAGGTGAGGTGTATGGGTGTGGGTGGGGTGTATGAGTGAAGGTGAGGTGTATGGGTGTGGGTGGGGTGTATGAGTGAAGGTGAGGTGTATGGGTGTGGGTGGGGTGTATGAGTGAAGGTGAGGTGTATAGGTGTGGATGGGGTGTGTGGGTGAAGGTGGAGTGTGTGGGTGTGTGTGGGCTGTGTGGGTGAAGGTGAGGTGTATGGGTGTGGGTGGGGTTTATGAGTGAAGGTGAGGTGTATGGGTGTGGGTGGGGTGTATGAGTGAAGGTGGGGTGTATAGGTGTGGGTGGGGTGTGTGGGTGGGGTGTGTGGGTGAAGGTGAGGTGTGTGGGTGGGGGGTGTGGGTGGGGGTGAGGTGTGTGGGTGGGGGTGGGGTGTATAGTTGTGGGTGAGGTGTGTGGGTGTGGGTGGGGTGTATGAGTGAAGGTGGGGTGTATAGGTGTGGGTGAGGTGTGTGGGTGTGGGTGGGGTGTATGAGTGAAGGTGGGGTGTATAGGTGTGGGTGAGGTGTGTGGGTGAGGTGTGTGGGTGTGGGTGTGGGTGGGGTGTATGAGTCAAGGTGGGGTGTATAGGTGTGGGTGAGGTGTGTGGGTGTGGGTGTGGGTGGGGTGTATGAGTGAAGGTGGGGTGTATAGGTGTGGGTGAGGTGTGTGGGTGTGGGTGTGGGTGGGGTGTATGAGTGAAGGTGGGGTGTATAGGTGTGGGTGAGGTGTGTGGGTGTGGGTGGGGTGTATGAGTGAAGGTGGGGTGTATAGGTGTGGGTGAGGTGTGTGGGTGGGGTGTGTGGGTGTGGGTGGGGTGTATAGTTGTGGGTGGGCTGTGTGGGTGGGGTGTGTGGGTGTGGGTGGGGTGTATAGGTGTCAGTGGGGTGTGTGGGTGTGGGTGGGGTGTGTGGGTGTGGGTGGGGGTGTAGGGTGCATAATGTGGCTGCAGGACCTTTCAGGAAAGCTCGTCAGACGCTGACTGACATTTATGCTTCGCTGGGTAGCGTGAAGATTTATGAGACACGGCTGAGAGATGCCAAGCAGTGCTGATCCACAAGCAGGAGAAGCTCCTTCAGCATTCTGGCAGCCCGTGGAGAGATGAGTTCAGGCTAAATCAGGCGTCGTGTTCAGGAGAAATTGCCAAGATCTCTCTCTCTCTCTCTCTCTCTCTCTCTCTCTCTCTCTCTCTCTCTCTCTCTCTCTCTCTCTCTCTCTCTCTTTCTCTCTTCCATGCTCTAACAACACATCTCTATGACAACGGACTTCTACAGTGTCGGAGGCTCAGACCACCTGTGGTTTGCTCTCAGAACTGGGTTGTGCTTTGAACTTCATCATTGCCTTTAGCCCTCTGCCAACTTCTCAGGAATAATAATGTACCTGTATCACATCTTCCCCGTTCAACTCCGATGTATAATACATTAATTACACTTTGTCACTGGTGGCTGGGAAAAGAAGCTCAGTGAAAGCAGAGAGTCTGTTTATTATTGATCCACCAGGGAGCGGCGTTCAAGGACAAGGAACGTTCTTTGTTCACTCAACAAAGGAAAAGGAAGAGTGAGTTTGTTACTTGTGCAGAATGCTGCCAAGAATAAGAATCAATTTGTTTTTAAACGCTGAGGAACGTTTCATCATCGAGCACCTTCTGCCAGCCGAGCTGAATACGGATTTCTTTCCTCCTGTCTGCAGTCGTCCGACAGCTCTGAGCAAGAGAAGCTTTTATTTTGAGACCTGAACAAACATGCAGAGTGAGTGATTTGTGTGTGTGGCCCTGGATTATAGTTTGGTGGAGCAGAATGAATGGACATCAGGTCCTGTGTGCATGCTTTCATGTTCATGTAGCACCACCTCTCTGGTGGTGCTACGTCCTACTGGAAGACCTGACTGTGGCCCTCACTATCTTCTCCTCTCTCACTCCTCCTGTTCCTCTAGTTGTACCTCCTCCATCACCTCCTCCTGTTCCTCTACCTCCGGTATGAATGTTTGTGCAGTGGCATCTTCAGAAGGCCAGAGTGGTATGTTTGTGGATGCTACAGCCCTATAGCCACGCACTGGAAAGATCACACATTCACCAGCTACTGTTCTCCTGCGTAGTGCTGTGGACGTGTGGTGATAATCTAATGCACAAGAGCCCCATTACCCACACATCTTATTCCCATTACTGTCCCCCTGTCCCCCTGTGTCCCTGTCTTCCTGTCCCCCCGTGTCCCTATCTTCCTGTCCCCCTGTCCGCCTGCTCCTGGAGCGTTTCTCTAGTCTCACTCATCTACCAGAACACTGACATGGACGGAGACGCTGTGTGAACATTGAATGAGCTTAAATCTCTGTCATCCTGTTTATCCTACACACCATTGCAATAGTCCTTTAGGCATGGAGTGTGTGTGGTGTGTGTGTGTGTGGCTGTGTGTGTGTGTGTGTGCCTTTATTTGTGTTTTGTGAAGGGGGAGATTACAACACATTATCCATTTTCAATATTCACACTTCTTTCATGATTGAGAGGTTCGCCTGCGGTTTGGTCCAGAGAGTGTGGATCGCTAAGGCCAAATGTTCTGCTGTGTTCCGTGGTGTTCTGCTGTGTTCCGTGGTGTTCTGCTGTGTTCCACTGTTTTCTGTGGTGTTCTGCTGTGTTCCGTGGGGTTCTGCTGTGTTCCACTGTGTTCCGTGGTATTCCGCTGTGTTCCGTGGTGTTCTGCTGTGTTCCTCTGTGTTCCGTGGTGTTCCGCTGTGTTCTGCTGTGTTCTGTGGTGTTCTGCTGTGTTCCTCTGTGTTCTGTGGTGTTCCACTGTGTTCCGCTGTGTTCTGCTGTGTTCCGTGATGTTCTGCTGTGTTCCGCTATGCTCCAGCTCCAAGGTCTGGTGGACTTTCTCGACATGCCTTTGAGCAGAATACTCTTATCCAGAGCAGCTAACACAAGTGCTGCATCTCCTCGTACTTCAGAAGTACTGTGAAGCTACATCTGTGCTCATGTGGGGGCAGTTATATAGTGGACTGTGTTGGGGGGTGTGGTCGGGAGAGGAGGGGTCAAGGGAGGGGTGGGGTTTAGAAGGATGGAAGTGTGGAGGGAGGAGCTTGGCGAGAGGCAACACAGTGGGGGGTCCGGCCAGCCGGGGTGGACCAGCTGTGTCCTGCTGGGATCAGCGACAGCAGGATGAGACACCTGTGCTAATGTCGTCCCTGCAAGCTCAGGTTCGGCCTCCCTGGCAGGACACTGCAGCAGGACGCTACAGCAGGACACTGCAGCAGGACGCTACAGCAGGACGCTACAGCAGGACGCTACAGCAGGACGCTACAGCAGGACGATACAGCAGGACGCTACAGCAGGACGCTACAGCAGGATGATACAGCAGGACGCTACAGCAGGACAATACAGCAGGACACTGGGGGTTGGGGAGCATGAGTCCTGTTCTGCCTAAACCAGCAACACAGACACTAGAAGATGCTATTGGATCAAATTATTAACCTCTATTACTAATTATTCTCTATCTGCTTTATTTCCATCTGAAATCAAAATGCCTTCCCATCAGAGATTACACACCTGCACATCAGAGATTACACACCTGCACAAGAGAGATTACACACCTACACATGAGAGATTACACACCTACACATGAGAGATTACACACCTACACATGAGAGATTACACACGTGCACATGAGAGATTACACACCTGCACATGAGAGATTACACACCTACACATGAGAGATTACACACCTACGCACGAGAGATTACACACCTGCACATGAGAGATTACACACCTGCACATGAGAGATTACACACCTACACATGAGAGATTACACACCTGCACATGAGAGATTACACACCTACACATGAGAGATTACACACCTACGCACGAGAGATTACACACCTACACATGCAGTGATTGTCTGTCTCTATTTTTAATGGCACATCTTTAAAAAGAGCTAAAGCCCCATTCCTAGCTGTGTGCTCATACTGGTACAATATGGTTCTATTCACATTTAATTCTACATCTTAATACTACAGAGGAAGTGTGTGTTCTGTAAAGCTTGAAAGCAAACAGCAGGACAGAGAATATTACCATACTAAAGGTCTGGAGTCGTGTCTGAGAGCCAGAGAGCTGTTATGGATGCTACGGTACCCTTTTGATATACACTTTGGTATGTAAACGAGCATGTGTGCATTTGTGTTTATTTGTGTGTGTGTGTGTGTGTGTGTGTGTGTGTGTGTGTGTGTGTGTGTGTGTGTGTGTGAGAGAGAGAGCGAGAGAGAGAGAGAGAGAGAGAGGAGGGGTGAGAGGGAGGAGTGGAGTGAGGAGAGAGAGAGGAGGAGAGAGAGCGAGAGAGAGAGAGAGAGAGAGAGAGAGAGATGTTCTGATTGTACCATTTTAATGGCACCTGTCAGAAGTGTTTCTTTTGTTCTACAATCACAGCTGCAGTGCCCCCGACAGCTTTACTACCAATCTGAACCTGATACTCTGATACAAGTTCTGCCCTGTGTCAACTCTATACACAACATATTCAATATGTCTTTGGTGATTTCAGAAACTGTACTTTTTCATTAATTTTTTTAATCAAAAAATCTAAAACAAAGCTCTTCATTTCAGTTGGCAAAAAGGATTATTGTATTCTATATATAAGGCTAGACTATAAGACTATACTATAATACTATTTATGAGACTATACTCTAAGACTATATTATAAGACTATAGTATATATATACTATATATTCTGCCAAAGTTTACAGAGATCCTTCATCAGCTGTGCAAACAAAGTGCTTCTCAAATGTTATTTGGTAACGTTGTGTACTATACCTCAATTTTTACTACCTCTGCAGTTCACACACACACACACACACACACACACACACACACACACACACACACACACACACACACACACACACACACACACACACACACAGGGTTAATCACAAACAGAGTGTTTTATTTCATACAGCTTGTTTCTGGGACCTGCTGGTTCTGGTCCAGTCTCCATGTCATGGTGTTCTATTGCAGGAGTCTACTGCCATGGGCACATCACTGCATCATGGCCCCACAGCGAGGGGTCAGGGGTCAGGGCCCGCAGCGAGGGGTCAGGGGTCAGGACCCTGCGGCGTTTCTAACAGCAGTAGCACTACTGCGTCTGTGTTGTACCATGCAGACGTGTTTCTGTGTGTGTGCTCACATATCCACAGATATTCCTTTCATCCCTCTGCTGTCATACACATTCATCTTTCTGCAGTCTCAGTTCCACAGGCTCTCTGTATTTTGGCATCTTTGAGGGCTTCAGTGACAGGTGCCTGATCTTGGCTGTTCACACATGCTTCACACGTCGTGCCGGCTAGTGTGTGTGCTACGGTGACTAGTGTGTGTGCTACGGTGACTAGTGTATTTGCTACGGTGGCTAGTGTGTGTGTTACGGTGGCTAGTGTGTGTGCTACGGTGGCTAGTGTGTGTGCTACGGTGGCTAGTGTGTGTGCTACGGTGACTAGTGTGTGTGCTACGGTGACTAGTGTGTGTGCTACGGTGGCTAGTGTGTGTGCTACGGTGACTAGTGTGTGTGTGCTATGGTGACTAGTGTGTGTGCTACGGTGACTAGTGTGTGTGCTACGGTGGCTAGTGTGTGTGCTACGGTGGCTAGTGTGTGTGCTACGGTGACTAGTGTGTGTGTGCTATGGTGACTAGTGTGTGTGCTATGGTGACTAGTGTGTGTGCTACGGTGACTAGTGTGTGTGTTACGGTGGCTAGTGTGTGCGCTACGGTGGCTAGTGTGTGCGCTACGGTGGCTAGCGTGTGTGCTACGGTGGCTAGTGTGTGTGTGTGTTACAGTGGCTATAGTGTGTGTGCTACGGTGACTAGTGTGTGTGCTACGGTGGCTAGTGTGTGCGCTACGGTGGCTAGCGTGTGTGCTACGGTGGCTAGTGTGTGTGTTACGGTGGCTATAGTGTGTGTGCTACGGTGACTAGTGTGTGTGCTACGGTGGCTAGTGTGTGCGCTACGGTGGCTAGCGTGTGTGCTACGGTGGCTAGTGTGTGTGTTACGGTGGCTATAGTGTGTGTGCTACGGTGACTAGTGTGTGTGCTACGGTGACTAGTGTGTGTGCTACGGTGACTACAGCTCTGACTGTCCTACATGACGGGAGCATTTTCACTTTCTCTCCCCAACCAGCTATGTGTAAGCTCTCCAGAGCATGTCCCTACTGGTAGATGACATCTTACATAGTTTTACATAGAGTTTACATAAAGTTTTGCCTACAGGTTACATAGTTTACATAGAGTTTACATAAAGTTTTGCTTACAGTTTACATAGTTTCCATGGAGTTTACATAAAGTTTTGCATACAGTAGAGATTGAAATAGAATTCACATAGAACTTTACATACAGTTTACATATGTGTTTACATACAGTGTACATGTGTTTTACCTACAGTTTACATATAGTTTTACAGTACATAGTTCACAGTTTTACATAGTTTATGTAGAGTTTTACATACAGTTAACATAGAGATTCAATAGTTTACATAGAGTTTTACATTTACATAAAGTTTTACATACCGTTTACATAGAGAAATCTATGTGGGCAGAGAGAATGTGTTAGAGGAGAGGGACAGAGAGAGAGAGAGAGAGAGAGAGAGAGAGAGAGAGAGAGAGAGAGAGAGAGAGAGAGAGAGAGAGAGAGAGAGAGAGATGCCATGCTGGCCTTCGTCCTGTGTTCTGTAGCATGTAACCACCTTCCTTGTAATCCATTAAACACATTTGTTTCCTCAAATAACATTTTTTAACTTAAAACAACAGAATCGAGTGAAGAAATGCTGACTGACTGTCTTGCACGTTCATATCAGACTGGGGCACTGTTTAGCCCGAGAGGTGAGACACGTCTGTTCAGCCCGTGAGGTGAGACACGTCTACACAGACATTTCTGTGCCAGGCGACGCTCACCATGTCTATGTGCAAACACGGAGATCGGGATGTCAGACGCCCAAGGTCAGAGGTCAGACTTCAACCACTCTCTGAGGAGAGAAGTACAGGCAAACGACCTGGCCACCCCCACCCTGAACCCCACCCCCACCCTGAACCCCACCCCCACCCCCACCCTGAACCCCACCCCCACCCTGAACCCCACCCCCACCCTGAACCCCACCCCACCCCCACCCCCACCCTGAACCCCACCCCCACCCCCACCCTGAACCGCACCCCCACCACACCAACACGACATCCGTCTCCAAGATCAGCAAATTAGTCAACCCGCGCATGGAAATTCACATTAGCAAAACCCGTGCGCCTCTCCAACTGTCAAGAAGCGTGAAATGTGTTAGCATGTTGTACATGGCTCTACTTTCAGCAGAAGGTGATCTAGGGGGGGCTGTGTGTGTGTGTGTGTGTGTGTGTGTGTGTGTGTGTGTGTGTGTGTGTGTGTGTGTGTGTGTGTGTCTACGTGTGTGTGTGTGTGTGTGTGTGTGTGTGTGTGTCTACGTGTGTCTGTGTGTGTGTGTGTGTGTGTGTGTGTGTGTGTGTGTGTGTGCATGTGACATTTCTCAATGAGAAACATACTGATTTCCCGCCTTTTCAACAACACTTGGTCCCAGAATATTGATCCTTCTGAAAGCCGATGAAGGGCTAGAAAGAGATGAGCATACTGATGAGTGGGGTGGGGGGTGGGGGGGGGGGTTCTGGGCAGAATCTGGGCGGGGGGGGGGGGGGGGGGGGGGGCTCTCTGGGTAAACGAGCCAACATGGCACCTCCTTCAGAATAACAGAAGTCTTATACACAGGCACCACTCTTACTAATAAACCCTCTCAGATCACACTGGATGTCATAAGAAAGGCACCAAACATTCACAGCAGAAGTCAGTAGTTTATTTTAATAGACTCTCATTGGAGATGAAAGCAATTCAGTTAGCAGCAGAGCTGTAGCACCATCTCTGTAAATCAGGCCAAATACTCTCAGACAGCATCCAGTGGGGTGAACATCACCGCAGGGCTCTGGGAGAAGCTCCACCTCATTACGAGATCATCGGGCCCCACTACAGTTCCTCCTTAACGCAACAGCGTCAGCAAACACTAAAGGCTTTTTGCAGCTCCTTTCAATTCCGTAACTCTGAAAGGTTTGTGCTACAACCGTCTGCTCTGTTAACCCTTTGTTAAACAGTCTGCTCTATTAATTTGTTGCATGCAAAAGTCACTACATACATGAATGCCTCTCTCATATGTTCAAGCTTGTTTCTGCACTAAAGTCTATAACTTTGTTACATTACACTGCTCAAAATAATAACTGATAAACTGACTGAGGCTTCACCCGTTATGTTGATTCACCCTACAGATGTGTGAATGGGAGCTTTCCCTGTCTGCTGTAGTGGGGCTGGCAGGGTACAGACAGGGTACAGACAGGGTACAGACCCCCTCCCCTTCCTCAGGGTGGGGAGACGTGGATCAGGGGGGCAGAACAGATGGTCCTGTCACTCTGATGTGTGTCCACAGAGAGATGACCACCTGGACTCAGGTGTCCTCACGGAGACGGCCACACTCTGCTTTACGCCCATTTTACACCAGACATGGTTACCATGGCACTTGCTGAGCCACACACAACACACTCTTATGTTGATCAGTGTGACCTTTGACCCCACAGGGTGCAGTACACCCCACTGCAGCGCTGAAGTAATACGGAGCACCAGCAGTTTGCACCATTACAATCAGTACAAATTAAAGGAGAAATAAGTCATTTTTTTCCAGTGACTCTAATTCGTAATTATGGACCAATTTGGCTGACACCTAGTAACCTGGATGTTTCAAAGATTTTGCACTAACTTTATTTTAAACACTGCCCCCTGGTGGTGTGGGGTGGGGGTGTGAACTGGTTCATTGAGGACTACAAAGCTATTTGATTCGTCATCTCATGCTAGCTACTCAGAATAAATATAAAAATAATACATAAACACAGACATTGTTTGCTTTTTGGTGGCAAAAATGATTTATTGCACCTTTAAATATTATTGCTACATCATGCAATCTAGGCACATCATCAAAATAGAAAACAGCTAGCCTAGGCTACTTTTAGTCAGGAGCATTAATGCAAACGCTGACAAAAGTCTAGTCTTCATTTATTACGATTCATCAGTATTTTAACTTTTCAAAGGAAAACTATGACAAAACACCTCAGATACTAAAACATTTCCGCCCACTGTCGTCTTAGTTTCGGTCGCTGCCACGGTCTGTGGTCCGGTCTGTGGTTCGGTCTGTGGTTCGGTCTGTGGTGACGTGTGTGCGTCACACGGGGAGACGCACGTCGGAGACGAACGTCACACACGGGGAGACGAACGTCGCTTCAACTCCTCATAAACCACAAATGTCTCCCCGATGGAGACGCGCCAGGCGATGGCACGTTGGCCCAGAATAATCACGGGAAGAGACGGTCACGGTACACCGAGCCGCTTCTGCAGTAAACCCATAAGGAGATGGTCCCGTAGTTCGGGCAGCCGCGTTTGTCTGTAATCCCCGCCTGTTTGTCAGACGTTGGCAGAGAGAAGGCTGTTGTAGCCCTGTCTCACTGTAGTCACCGTTTCATTTGTATTACAGCAGAAAAAACATTAACTGCATGTTATAAATGTGTGTGTACGACCTATTAAAAAACACCAGACATGTACGTGGATGCTGTCGCCTGGGGAAGTTATTATATTATTATATAGGCCTATATTTGTCTTTTTGTGGAAAATCGATTCAGAAAATAGAGCCATCATTGGTGATAGCCATCCGTTTTCCATGCAGTTGTATCCATTTGCACTGTAATGTTGGGCACGCTTTACTGGTATTGTTCCAAAGCAGTGATGTTTTAATTGGTAAAAACATCACTGAACAGTTATTTTATACGTAAAGAAAAGCAGCTGTAAGATAATACTCTGCTGCATTAATCCTCTGTGTGATTTATCTTACATGTGTTTTCTTGTTGAGTGAAGTTATACACCTTTTGTTTGTTATGGTTGTTTCGATAGTAATTCGGGCATTGTATCGTGGCCTTTTTGATACGGTTTTCACCTGTGTTATGTCAGGATGCCTCGTCATTCCCGAAAGACCAGGTCGAGTATTGCTGTAGGGAGTTCATCCCTCTCTCCCTCTCCTGAAGGTGTAGTCCCTAACTTGTCTATTAAATCTGCTGTCTGTCTGATGAAGATAAAGACTGAATAAATCATATTTACATATAGTGTGTGATGACATCCCAGCTCTTCTGTTTTGGAGACCTGCTCAAAGGTCTGAATTGTTATTATTGCAAATTTGGAGAAATCTCTCTGAAATAATCATGTATTTCAGGGGGAGTTATTTAAGTGGTGTGTGAATGTCTGTGCGTGTGTTTAGTATGGTAATTATTTATATACCTAATTGCTTAATATATTTTGTGACTTTCACTGGAAGTCCAGAATAAACCTGACATTTTCCCAGCATGCACCTTTGCAGTCATTTCACAGGCTTCGTGATGTAGCAAAATTACCCTTAACTGAGAAATGAATTCATTATCTCCCTTTCAGTTTATTACACCATTCTGAAGGTCTTTTTGCACCTGAGACAAATGCTCCGAGCTATTTTACATTTCATTGCAGTGTAGATTTCCTACATAATGTTCTTAAATGCCCTTCTTGTGAGTGTGTCTCTGCCTGTGCTGATCTTTGTGCAGTGTCAGGTTGAAATAATGGTTCATTTGATTAGCGATGTACCCCAGAACTGCTAAATAACAAAGCAGTAAACAGATATTGTTGGGTACATCGTGTTTTCCGTTTCGGAACTTCATTACATTTTCTGAAGGGGACCGTTGTGGTTCTGTGAATGAGCCATACTGTATTAGCAAACAAGTATCTGTGGTAATGGAGAGTGACGGGCGAAGTGGCCGTGTTTGCTGAGAAGAGTGAGATTTATCGTGGGCAAAAACAAAATAAAGGTCGATAGGAAGGCCCAGAGTCAATGAGTGAACACGAATATTATATCCATTAATATATCCAAAATACATAAGGAACAAAAAGCACAAGAGGAAAACCAGGAAATACTATAGAGACTAATGCAGGTTAGAAACATGCCAATGCTCGGATAACAGCACAACCAGCATACACGGAGCTTCAACACCAAACGGACGCTACGTACGACTACCAGCAGACTGAACCAAGGGAGGAGACCTAAACAAGGGGTGAAATTAACAGAATGACAACAAAACGCACATGGAACTGAAGACCTGGAAGTAAACAAAGACAAAACAGGTAGCAGAGAGTGAGAGAGAAGCGTGTGAGTGCATATGTCTCGCAGTAGAGGCATGATCCTTGTGAGGTAGGACACCGCCTTTGTGAGGTAGGACACCGCCTTTGTGAGGTAGGACACCACCTTTGTGAGGTAGGACACAGCCTTTGTGAGGTAGGACACCGCCTTTGTGAGGTAGGACACCGCCTTTGTGAGGTAGGACACAGCCTTTGTTGCATCATAATCTTGGCAATTCAAACCTTGGTGATTGAATGGCGCATAAAAGTCAAATGGAGGTGCCCATTGGCTAATGCTTTTTTGGTATATGTGTCAAAATTCATTGGAAAAATAGTACAGAAAACAAAGGACAATATGATTAGACTTTAGAGTCCTGTGAGAATGCCTTTACATGCCATATTAAGGGTTATTACAGCACCCAGTTATTATATTGAATGGCTTAATAGGTAAAAGCAGAGGAGTAAGGCCCACAGTGGAGACTGTAGTCGAACTGCATGTCTGTTGTGTGCACACGTCCATTTGTCCAGGGGTCTCTGTCACCAGGACAGATTCATGTCTTTTTAATATTTTCTGGTTGTTTGTTTTTTTGCCTGGGTGAGAAACACGGCATGAGAGGGCTTCTGTGCACAGGGTCTGGTGTAACCTACACACACTCTGAGACACACATGCACACACACCCTCAAACACTTTTGTCGTAATTTCAAAAGTGGGGAGGACATGGATTTGTTGCTATTTTAATATTTGGTTTTAACCGTAAAAAATGGGGACATGTCCCCCCCCCAAATTACGTCCATGCCCTCACGCACACACACCCTCAGACACAAAATTATAGAATTATGTTGTCGATTTATTAATTAACTATAGAATTATAGAGCTGTAGATCTGGAGGAGAACTATAGAATTATAGAGCTGTAGATCTGGAGGAGAACTGTAGAATTATAGAGCTGTAGGTCTGGAAGAGAGCTGTAGAATTATAGAGCTGTAGGTCTGGAAGAGAGCTGTAGAATTATAGAGCTGTAGGTCTGGAAGAGAGCTGTAGAATTATAGAGCTGTAGATCTGGAGGAGAGCTGTAGATCTGGAGGAGAGCTGTAGAATTATAGAGCTGTAGGTCTGGAGGAGAGCTGTAGAATTATAGAGCTGTAGATCTGGAGGAGAGCTGTAGAATTATAGAGCTGTAGGTCTGGAGGAGAGCTGTAGAACTGTAGAGCTCCCTGCCTCATGCTTCTGACTCCACACCACACTATAAAAACCAATGAATAATGTATGTGTGTGCAGTGGAGCAACACACACCCACACACACACACACACACACACACACACACACACACACACACACACACACACACACACACACACACACCCAAGTCTTGTCATTTTCTGCTTCTCTGCCTTTGCTTCCCAAGTACTTGGTCTCTACGTCTATTGCTGTTGAAGGTCAAGCTTTGTGTGTGTGTGTGTGTGTGTGTGTGTGTGTGTGTGTGTGTGTGTGTGTGTGTGTGTGTGTGTGTGTGTGTGTGTGTGTGTGTGTGTGTGTGTGGCAGGTGGGGGTGAGTTGTTTACATAAACATCACCTGTGTATATGTTATTAACTCCAAAGAATTAATATCATTAAAATGTCATCATACACTCCCATTACACTACGCCCCCCTGGATGAAGGAGCCATTGAATACAGATACATCCATCAAACACATTAGACAAGCACACCAACCTCTTCCCATTAAACTAACCAAACTGCATACTTAACACCCCCTCAATCCCCTCAATAACACCAGAGTGTGTGGGGCCTTCCACTAGTAACACCAGAATGTGTGGAGCCTTACACTAGTAACACCAGAGTGTGTGGGGCCTTCCACTAGTAACACCAGAGTGTGTGGAGCCTTACACTAGTAACACCAGAGTGTGTGGGGCCTTACACTAGTAACACCAGAGTGTGTGGGGCCTTCCACTAGTAACACCAGAGCGTGTGGGGCCTTACACTAGTAACACCAGAGTGTGTGGGGCCTTCCACTAGTAACACCAGAGTGTGTGGGGCCTTACACTAGTAACACCAGAGTGTGTGGGGCCTTACACTAGTAACACCAGAGTGTGTGGGGCCTTCCACTAGTATGTTGGAGAATGTTACGACGTTGCAGAAGATAGAACTTGTGGCCTAGAGTGGGTGTTCTAACGGAGAGATAGAGAGGGAGGGAGAGAGAGAGTGAGGAAAAGAGGGAGAGAGAGAAAGGAAAAAGGGAGGAAATTCTAAGCTCTAGCAGGACAAAAGTGTCACGTAAATAAAGAACATTACTACAGTCTGACATGGCCCTGGGTTTGAGGACCTATGTAGTTCATGCATTTAAATAACAATATTATTGTAATGATCTGTGAACTCAGAGTCTCTCATCCTGAATCACGGAGGACGTGTGTGTGGTGCGTCACGCAGTGTCTCTGAGGGCTTCCAGAGTGTGAACGCAGCATACTGAACTCTTCTGATCAGCACATGGCTTAAATATTTATTACATCTCTCTTTGTATTTCTGTCTCTATTTCTCTCCCACTCCTTTTCTCCCATACACACGGAGAAAAACACATAAAGACCCCTAGGAGACGAACCTGGTACGTTGGGACTCTGTGATCCGAGAGAGAACGTGTGCACGAAGTATCTCACGTTCACTGGCCAGCGAGCCGTGTTCAGATGACTCTCCTGTAAGCGTGTTCAGTACAGATTAGTCTCTCCTACTGATCTGCAGAACTCGGTTTAACTGGAAAAAAAAAGCACTTATGACGACATTTCGAGCAATAACTGGCAGTCCTGGACGTAGTACGAAACGCCTTTGTGAGCCAACGACGCGAGAGTAACGTTGAGAATGTCCAGCAGGACATCTCACGTGTCCTCATCACATGTCCACCTCACGTGTCCACCTCACGTCTTCACCTGCATGTATGTAGCACCTAAACGCTGAATATGTAGCTCGTTTCATGAGAATAAAATTCTGAATGCATGTGTGGCAGACCAGCCAGGAAGAGAAATGTCATGAGGAATTATGGGAGTTAGACACTCCCCAGTGAAGCATCATGGGTGTGGCTTATGGTCATACATTAATATGATCACGCACACGCCTGGTCACACGTGTGATGCACCTACAGCTTGGGTTACTGGATCCAAGACAATCTCCCCATTCAGCCTCACACACACACACACACACACACACACACACACACACACACACACACACACACACACACACACACACACACACACACAAACACAAGATTTTAGGACAAAAGCTTAAGCATATTCACCATGTGCACTTATACACACACTTAAACACACATATGTACACACATGCACACACACACACACACACACACACACACACACACACACACACACACACACACACACACACACACACACACACACAGTGCCGGGCTGGTTCAGTATGTGGCAGACTGTGTGTTCTACAGGGAGCAGTCCTCCCTCACATCAGCAGTCTTTGAGGCCGTGAGCACTCCTGCTACGATGCTAATTAGCACGTGTGTGTGTGTCCAGGGTTACTGTCACAGCTGCACAGAGCTACACATACTGGCAACGTCAGTGCAATCACGCCTTATGACATAATCATCTCTTTGACTTCCTTCAACTGCTTTAGTAATATGTTCCATATACATCTGATCTCTCAGTATAAACACACATGGCGTGATGTGATTTCTGTTTGGACTGGTGTTTTTTATGCCAATGTCTTTAGCAAAACATGCTGACCAGCTCACAGGCACTGTGAGTGTTTTAGTTGGTCATTCAAATGGAAAACAAAGTGTCTAACATTGG
>NW_027506881.1:761259-768759 GCF_052324685.1 Brachyhypopomus gauderio
TTTTTCCAGTAATATAACCAGATCACCTGACTGTAACCAGACTGTGTGTGTGTGTGTGTGTGTGTGTGTCTGTCTGTCTGTGTGCGTGCGTGCGTGTCTGTCTGTCTGTGTGCGTGCGTGTGTGTGTACAGGCATGTTTTTCGTGACCTCTGATCAGTTATGTGAAGGTGTGTTCAGGTGAGTAATCCATAGTATTATGGATTCAGGTGAGTAATCCATAGTATATTTGATCCTGGTTGTCAGATAACTGTGGTGCCCCTCGTTCAGAGATCTGACCATATCTTGGTCAACTTGGTTAGCCCTGTTCCAGTCTGTCAGTATGAAGGAGTGACAGAGGACATAACACAAAAGAGCAATCGCTGTCAGAGTTCATCCAGACTGGAGTAATCGCTGTCAGAGTTCATCCAGACTAGAGTAATCACAGTTAGAGTGCAGATAAGTTCATATGTGAAAAGGTTTCTGCAATGCATACAGAATGCAGGATGGCTGAATACGGGAGCAGAGAATGCAGGAATAGACGTCCCAGCTGGGAGGAGGACATGTGATCATGTGATCAAAGACACTCCACAGGGACATGTGTCCCCGTATCACAGATCAGAATCAGATCAATATACCACAATGGCTAGAGTGATCCATCCACTGGGTCCTATTAAGGAATAGAGCAGTGTGTGTGTGTGTGTGTGTGTGTGTGTGTGTGTGTGTGTGTGTGTGGCTATGCTTGTGCACCACTGGGACTCATTACTTCAGAGGCAGAACCACACATCCCTCATACCACACACACACACACACACACACACACACACACACACACACACACACACACACACACACACACACACATCCCTCATACCACACACACACATCCCTCATACCACACACACACACACACACACACACATCCCTCATACCACACACACACACACACACACACATCCCTCATACCACACACACACATTCCTCATACCACACACACACACATTCCTCATACCACACACACACACATTCCTCATACCACACACCAGCCCCGTCGACAGGGGGGGGACAACCGGGTCTGTTGTCCCGGGCCCCAGGGCCAGGGGGGCCCATCAAAGAGCCCAGCAATTTATTTTTTTATTTAAAGTCTATAATTTTAAATAATCTTGAAATCTTTCATTAATGTAAATTTTTGTACTCAAAATAAGCTCAATGGCTAAAATATATATGTTTTTTACCTATCTGCATATTTTCCATTAAGTGCATACACCCCCGCCTCCCACTGAAAAATGGTTTGATCCAGCATCGACCGTAGCCGGCTGGTACCCGTCCAACAGCGGGAAATACAGTGGTGGATAGTTAAAGTAAATACAGAAATCTGGAGCGCAGAAAAGAAAGTCGAATTTTAATGTATTTTAATGCATTGTGTTCCAGGTTTGAAAAGGAATTTTGCTGGAATTTAGGCTAAAGTACTACTTCGTTTCACAACAAATGTAATTCCAGGACGAAAATTGAGAGAACGTGAAGACGTTAAGATTGGGCGTTTTGAAAATAAACAACCATTAAATAATGTAAATAAAAAGCAAATTATTTCGAGTATATGTATAAATATTTAACTTAATTATGTTTAGCGTTCAGGGAAATATTGAAATGGACCTTTAAAGTGACGTACAAGTGCTTTAATTCCACCTTATAAAGGTGTATGAACCCTGCAAACGTGACTTTGTTCATTGCGCAGAAGCGCGGCGCGCGCGAAGTTACAAAATTCGAGAGGTGCACGACCTCGCGAAGAATCGAGATCCTCGCGCACGTTTGGTGCCACTGCGATTACTTCATTTTCGCCGCGCGGACCCTCGCGCCGCTCGCGCCGCTCACGCCGCTCGCGACACGTCAAGTATAAACCAGTCAGCTGTCAGAAACAGCTGATGTGTGGCTGTATTATATACTATATGACCTAACACAAGGATTGTCTGCTACAGAGAAAATTCAAATGACGTAAGCCGGGGGGGGGGGCACATGAAACTTTCTTGTCCCGGGCCCCAGCAAGACTGTCAACGGGCCTGCCACACACACACACATTCCTCATACCACACACACACACACATTCCTCATACCACACACACACACACACACATTCCTCATACCACACACACACACATCCCTCATACCACACACACACACACATTCCTCATACCACACACACACACACATCCCTCATCCCACACACGCACACACATCCCTCATACCACACACGCACACACATCCCTCATACCACACACGCACACACACACATCCCTCATCCCACACACACACACATCCCTCATCCCACACACACACACACACACATCCCTCATACCACACACACACACATCCCTCATACCACACACACACACACACACATCCCTCATACCACACACACACACACATCCCTCATCCCACACACACATCCCTCATACCACACACACACACACACACATCCCTCATACCACACACACACACATTCCTCATACCACACACACACACACACATCCCTCATCCCACGCACACACACACATTCCTCATCCCACACACACACACACATCCCTCATCCCACACACACACACACACACACATCCCTCATACCACACACACACACACACATCCCTCATCCCACACACACACACACACATCCCTCATACCACACACACACACACATCCCTCATCCCACACACACACACACATCCCTCATACCACACACACACACACACATCCCTCATACCACACACACACACATCCCTCATACCACACACACACACATTCCTCATACCACACACACACACACACATCCCTCATCCCACACACACACACACACATCCCTCATACCACACACACACACATCCCTCATACCACACACACACACACATCCCTCATACCACACACACACATCCCTCATACCACACACACACACACATCCCTCATACCACACACACACACACATCCCTCATACCACACACACACATTCATCATACCACACACACACACACACATCCCTCATCCCACACACACACACACACATCCCTCATCCCACACACACACACACACACACACACATCCCTCATACCACACACGCACACACACACATCCCTCATACCACACACACACACACACATCCCTCATACCACACACACACACACAACACACACATCCCTCATACCACACACACACACACATCCCTCATCCCACACACACACACATCCCTCATACCACACACACACACACACACACACACACACATCCCTCATACCACACATGCACACACCCCGTATGCCACACAGACACACACACACACCCCTCATGCTACACACACACATTTCTCTGTCTCTGTGAATCTGTCCAGGTATGTGTACTGCATGAAAATTCAAACGTTTACTTTGAATCACTCTGAGCTAATCTGCTCATGGAATGTTCGCACCCACGCGTGCACACACACACACACACACACACCACGCGTGTGTGTGTGGACAGACAGGAGAATTCTGCCTGGTCCTGCCAACCCACTCTGTGATCAGTCACTGTCCTGTTTAGCTACAACTATCCTTCAGCTGTGTCTCATCAGGACTCAGGACTCTGGTCTTCAGTCCTTGTGTTACGCTGTGGCCTGGTATTTTGTGTGGCAGCTTGGGTGTGTGTGGTAGACAGTACTGCAGTGGTTGGGTGTGTGTGGTAGACAGTACTGCAGTGGTTGGGTGTGTGTGGTAGTACTGCAGTTGTTGGGTGTGTGTGGTAGACAGTACTGCAGTTGTTGGGTGTGTGTGGTAGTACTGCAGTTGTTGGGTGTGTGTGGTAGACAGTACTGCAGTGGTTGGGTGTGTGTGGTAGTACTGCAGTGGTTGGGTGTGTGTGGTAGTACTGCAGTGGTTGGGTGTGTGTGGTAGTACTGCAGTTGTTGGGTGTGTGGGGTAGTACTGCAGTGGTTGGGTGTGTGTGGTAGACAGTACTGTAGTGGTTGGGTGTGTGTGGTAGACAGTACTGCAGTGGTTGGGTGTGTGTGGTAGTACTGCAGTTGTTGGGTGTGTGTGGTAGACAGTACTGCAGTGGTTGGGTGTGTGTGGTAGGCAATACTGCAATGTGGCTATGCTTGTGCACCACTGGGACTAATTAGTTTCGAATGCAGCTTCCGGAGGAATTATAAACAAATAAAGGTGTCGTTTTATCTCAGATGTCTTAATGTTTCATATGTGCGATCATGAGCTCTCACACTAGCACAACAACTTTGATGACCAAAAGCAAAAAACCAGAGACTCTTTACCTAGATAGTAACCTCAGAGATGACCTCACCTGCCTTTTACCTCAGAAATGACCTCACCTGCCGTTTATCTCAGAAATGACCTCACCTGCCGTTTACCTCAGAAATGACCTCACCTGCTGTTTACCTCAGAAATCACCTCACCTGCTGTTTACCTCAGGAGTGCGTTGGTGAGATCAGACACAGGAAACCGATTTGCAGCCAAGAAGGCTGTTTAAAAGCTACGCTTGCTCCAAACGCACACGGCTGCATTCCTGTCCTGCAGTGTCACTGGTCGTGTTTAAACGACGCCTCCTGACCCATCCAGTCTTCCTCCTCTTCGTCTTCATCAATCCTCTGGTAATGAGGAGAGAAACCAGAGAAAAGTAGCACGTTGATTTCAGCAGTGTAGTTCCATCACAGTTCTCTGAATATCTCCATGGCACTAGTAGATCATTAGGACATCTGACGTTGGTTTGGGCATTAGGGTCATTCATGGTCATTAGAGCCCCAATCAATGCTCAACAGGCTCCTGCTTCTGTGATAAACAACAGCTAAAAATGCCTGTGTGTGGGGGGTGTAGTGTGTGTGGTTATAGTGTGGGTGTAGTGTGTGTGTGTGTGTTTGTGGGGAGGTGTAGTGTGTGGGTGTATTGCATGGGATTATAGTGTGTGGGGGGTTGTAGTGTGGGTGGGTGTATTGCGTGGGATTATAGTGTGTGTGTGGGTGTAGTGTGTGGGGGGTTGTAGTGTGGGTGGGTGTATTGTGTGGGATTATAGTGTGTGTGTGGGTGTAGTGTGGGGGGGGTTGTAGTGTGGGTGGGTGTATTGCATGGGATTATAGTGTGTGTGTGGGTGTAGTGTGTGGGGGGTTGTAGTGTGGGTGGGTGTATTGCGTGGGATTGTAGTGTGGGTGTAGTGTGTGTGGGTGTAGTGTGTGTGTGGGTGTAGTGTGTGTGTGGGTGTAGTGTGGGTGGGTGTATGTTGGCTTGCTCCAGAGTGTGTACTGATCGCATGATGGGGTGCCTTTGGCTAAGGGTATTGTAATACGAATCTCCCCTAAATAAGGTCAGTGACCTCCATTACATGAAAACACCGAGAGACCATAGACTGTATTAGGGCTTTCAGTCTACATTAGGGGCAACGTAGACATGCAGGCGTGTAGACGTGAGGCGTGCATACACACTCATACACCCCGAGTAGCACAAAACCTTATCAGTGTCCAGAAATCACCTTGGCACTGACAGTTTTGACAAAACCCAATTTCAAACCAAGTGATAAAGAATAAATTCCATCACATCTCCACGTGTGTGTTGTGCAGGCATTGTGTGTGTGTGTGTGTGTGTGTGTGTGTGTGTGTGTGTGTGTGTGTGTGTGTGTGTGTGTGTGTGGGTGGGTGCGTGTGTGTGGGTGCGTGTGTCTGCAAGTGCGTGTGATAAAATATGGATACCATGATTTGGGGGCAGTGTCGTTCTCCATGGGTGACTTTAATTACAGATGGAGGGATAATCCGGTCAGAGAGGCTAGACTTTAGAGACTGGACACACACACACACACACACACACACACACACACACACACACACACACACACACACACACACACACACAGTGCTGTATAGCACCAGCATTGTGATTGATGATGTGCTGGTATACGAGTCCTCCTGGTTCTGAGAGGCGGGTGGTGTGGTGGTGGTGAGGGCGCCCTCTGCTGGACAGCCTGAGAGCTTCAGGGTTAGAGCGGGGACCTTCCTCACAGCGGAGGAGACACACCCCATGTGGGCGGAGCCCTCCACAGCTCATTAATGACAACTGGTCTTTACCAGGTTACACAAAGCCCTACAGCATTTAGTGGCCCAGAAATACAAATTAATATTCTCAATGTTTCTCTATATCTCCATTTCTGTCTCTCTCTTCTTCTCTTTCTCTCTCTCGCTCTCTTTTCTTCTTCTTCTCTCTCTCTTCTCTCTCTTTCTCTCTTCTTCTCTCTTCTCTCTCTCTCTCTCCTCTTCTTTCCTCTCTCTCTCTCTTCTTCTCTCCTCTCTCTCTCTCTTCCATATCTGATTGTTTTGTCCTATTTAGCATCTATTCATCAAGGTTGGTTTGAGTGTTTAATCAAACGAGCAGGTATAATCCTGGTGTTAGAGGAGTGAGTTCCTGGTGTTGGAGGAGTGAGTTCCTGGTGTTGTAGAAGTGAGTTCCTGGTGTTGTAGAAGTGAGTTCCTGGTGTTAGAGGAGTGAGTTCCAGGTGTTGGAAGAGTGAGTTAGAGGAGTGAGTTCCTGGTGTTGGAGGAGTGAGTTCCTGGTGTTGGAGGAGTGAGTTCCTGGTGTTGTAGGAGTGAGTTCCCTGTGTTGGAAGAGTGAGTTCCTGGTGTTTGAGGAGTGAGTTCCTGGTGTTTGAGGAATGAGTTCCCTGTGTTGGAGGAGTGAGTTCCTGGTGTTGTAGGAGTGAGTTCCTGGTGTTAGAGGAGTGAGTTCCTGGTGTTAGAGGAGTGAGTTCCTGGTGTTGGAGGAGTGAGTTCCTGGTGTTGGAGGAGTGAGTTCCTGGTGTTGTAGAAGTGAGTTCCTGGTGTTAGAGGAGTGAGTTCCAGGTGTTGGAAGAGTGAGTTCCTGGTGTTAGAGGAGTGAGTTCCCTGTGTTGGAGGAGTGAGTTCCTGGTGTTTGAGGAGTGAGTTCCCTGTGTTGGAGGAGTGAGTTCCCTGTGTTGGAGGAGTTAGTTCCTGGTGTTGTAGGAGTGAGTTCCTGGCATTGTAGGAGTGAGTTCCCTGTGTTGGAGGAGTGAGTTCCTGGTGTTGTAGGAGTGAGTTCCTGGTGTTAGAGGAGTGAGTTCCTGGTGTTTGAGAAGTGAGTTCCTGGTGTTGTAGGAGTGAGTTCCTGGTGTTGTAGGAGTGAGTTCCTGGTGGAGGAGGAGTGAGTTCCTGGTGGAGGAGGAGTGAGTTCCCTGTGTTGGAGGAGTGAGTTCATGGTGTTGTAGGAGTGAGTTCCTGGCATTGTAGGAGTGAGTTCCTAGTTTTGGAGGAGTGAGTTCCTGGTGTTGTAGGAGTGAGTTCCTGGTGTTTGAGAAGTGAGTTCCTGGTGTTGGAGGAGTGAGTTCCTGGTGTTAGAGGAGGAGTGAGTTCCTGGTGTTAGTGGAGTGAGTTCCTGGTGGAGGAGGAGGTAGTTCCTGGTGTTGTAGGAGTGAGTTCCTGGTGGAGGAGGAGTGAATTTCCTATGTTGGAGGAGTGAGTTTCTGGTGTTGGAGGAGTGAGTTCCTGGTGTTGTAGGA
>NW_027506881.1:773759-781259 GCF_052324685.1 Brachyhypopomus gauderio
GAACAGAGGACAGCTATTGGCTGGATGTGATTGACTGGTAGACTACTCTACGCCCAGCAGGGCCCCAGACGTGTGGACATCCCCCAACAACACGGCTGCGCCCGCCACACACACTCAAGCGTAAGGGCCGGCGTACCGTTAGCATATGTGCTTGTTTAGCAGGTTAGCGCTCCCCACTGGACAAAAACGCTCAGTCAGCAGTTGACCTTGGGGGGGGATTATTGGGTGGTCCTTGTTGAGGACTTCAGGACGCAGGAACAGCTCCTCCAGTCCACGCCCAGAAGGTGATTACTGGGTTAACTGGGATTGTTTACATACCCACTGGCAGAGCTAGCACGTATGTGCCAGAGAGCTGAGGAGGACAGAATGTTGATTTTTGAGTTTTGTTGCTAAAGAGAAACACAGTACTGGTTCTGTTGGACTGACCAACACAGCAGGCGTTCCTGAGACAGTGTCAGTAATACCTAATCCCTTTACCTGGCATTGCAGGCCCTCTCCCTATAAAGAGGCCACAAGTTGCAAATCTTGGTTTGCACATCAATGGAGTCCAACACTGCATAGAGATGATGATGACGAGGACGAGTATGAGGAAGAGGATGAGCACCCATAACAGATGAGATCAGAGCCACTCTGGGTGATCATGTGGTCAAACATGCGTTGGGTTTTCTGGAGGCAAAGAACTTCCAGATGAGTGTGGGAGAATGTGCTTAAGGTTTAGGGCACCAGGTCAACAGATACATGCGTTAGTGTTCTCAAAAATTGTGCTATAAGGACAAATTTTTAAGGTTTAGCAGCTGCAAAAACTGTAACAAATATTTTGCAGTACGTATTGAAAGCCACTTACATCATCGTGTGATTGGTTACCACTCATTGCATCATTAAGATGATTCATCTTTCTGCTCTATGGTACGTGAGTGTTTGCTGTTGTAAATAATGTGTAAACAAGTCAGTGACCAGCGGGGGGCACTGTTGAGTGATGTGTGTTGGTGTGTTGTGTGCTGTGTTGTGTGTTGTGTGATGTGTGCTGTGTGTTGGTGTGTTGTGTGATGTGTGTTGTGTGTTGATGTGTTGTGTGTTGTGTGTTGTGTGTTGGTGTGTTGGTGTGTTGTGTGATGTGTGTTGGTGTGTTGTGTGATGTGTGCTGTGTGTTGTGTGTTGGTGTGATGTGTGCTGTTTGTTGGTGTGTTGTGTGATGTGTGTTGTGTGTTGGTGTGTTGTGTGATGTGTGTTGTGTGATGTGTGTTGTGTGTTGGTGTGTTGTGTGATGTGTGCTGTGTTTTGATGTGTTGTGTGATGTGTGTTGTGTGTTGGTGTGTTGTGTGATGTGTGCTGTGTGTTGTGTGTTGGTGTGTTGTGTGATGTGTGCTGTGTGTTGGTGTGTTGTGTGATGTGTGTTGGTGTGTTGTGTGATGTGTGTTGGTGTGTTGTGTGATGTGTGCTGTTTGTTGGTGTGTTGTGTGTTGGTGTGTTGTGTGATGTGTGTTGTGTGTTGGTGTGTTGTGTGATGTGTGTTGTGTGTTGGTGTGTTGTGTGCTGTGTGTTGGGGTGTTGTGTGATGTGTGCTGTGTGTTGGTGTGTTGTGTGATGTGTGTTGGTGTGTTGTGTGATGTGTGTTGTGTGTTGGTGTGTTGTGTGATGTGTGTTGTGTGTTGGTGTGTTGTGTGATGTGTGCTGTGTTTTGGTGTGTTGTGTGTTGGTGTGTTGTGTGATGTGTGTTGTGTGTTGGTGTGTTGTGTGATGTGTGTTGGTGTGTTGTGTGCTGTGTGTTGTGTGTTGTGTGTTGGTGTGTTGTGTGATGTGTGCTGTGTGTTGTGTGCTACACCTACAGCTGGGTTAGTTTTAGGGTTAGGGTTAAGGTATTAGAGTTAGGTGTTAGGGTTAAGGTTAGGGTTAGGGTTAAGGTATTAGAGTTAGGTGTTAGGGTTAAGGTTAGGGTTAAGGTATTAGAGTTAGGTGTTAGGGTTAAGGTTAGGGTTAGGGTTAAGGTATTAGAGTTAGGTGTTAGGGTTAAGGTTAGGGTTAAGGTATTAGAGTTAGGTGTTAGGGTTAAGGTTAGGGTTAGGGTTAAGGTATTAGAGTTAGGTGTTACAGTTAGGGTTAGATGTGGGTACTGTAGCCTATTAGAATGAGGTGGGTGTAGGTTGGGGTGTGTGTGTGGGGGGGGGTGGTTATCGGCAGACTGACATGAGAGGCAGAATTTCTAATGTTTCACTTTTTCATTCTCCTGCCACCTTTCATTATTTCTTTCTACATCCTTTTCTCTGTTCTGTTTTCTTTCTTTCTCTCTTTCTCTATTTCTTCATGTTCTGAGGAGGCCCACGGTGTGACTCAGCCTGCTAACGTCTCCCAGTATCACGTTTCTTCTGCTCTTCATATGTGGGTCATTTATAAACCAGTACCCATCCCAGAGGCGGAGGCAAGCATGCGTTATTTGTGTTTGTGTGTGTGTGTGTGTGTGTGTGTGTGTGTGTGTGTGTGTGTGTGAGGCCCCAAGCTGTGTTTTCATGTGTGTGGGAGGATGCTGGCAAGAGTTACCAGTAACAGGAAATGCCAATCATCCCATTGGAGCCAATCAGCATAGAGTTCACCTCAGCCAAGATGTTGCATGTTCATATATTCACCTCTGGGACCACAGCTGTGCACTGTGTGTGTGTGTGTGTGTGTGTGTGTGTGTGTGTGTGTGTGTGTGTGTGTGTGTGTGTGTGTGTGTGTGTGTGTGTGTGTGTGTGTGTGTGTGTGTGTGTGTGTGTGTGTGTGTGTGTGTGTGTGTGTGTGTGTGCGTGCGTGCGTGCGTGCGTGCGTGCGTGCGTGCGTGCGTGCGTGCGCGTGCGCGTGTGCGTGTGTGTGCCCTCTAGAGAACTACATTGTGATTTATACGTGGCACTCTGTGGATCCAACTTACTCCAGCTGTCATGCATTGTTCTCTCTTCTAGACTCAGAGAAAAGAAAGAAAGATAGAAGGAAAGAGAGAGAGAGAGGCAGTGGGAGAGAGAGAGAGAGAGAGAGAGAGAGAGAGAGAGAGAGAGAGAGAGGAAGCCTTGTATTGAGAGACAGAGAGAGAAGGGAGGGAGCACAACCGAGAAGGAGGGAGTTTAGAAGGAGAAGGAGGGAGTTTAGAAGGAGAACCAGAGGTTGGTGGTGTGCCTTGTACTGGTGTAGTGGCACAATCTTTATCTCCATGCTGGTGAGTACGAACCTTTAACACTCACGTTTAACACTCACGTTTAACACTCACGTTTAACTCGCGTTTGACTCATAGCTGTAATCTGCTCTTTCTTAACGTGAATGACTCTGACGTGTCACGTCTCAGGGAGTGTCCCTGGACAGGTTTTAGGGTGGGGTACCGTGGAACTGACCTGAAGCTTGAGTGAGAGCAGGCAGGACAGTAGAACTGTTAGACAGATGGTGGTGGTGAAGTTTCTCCTTCAGCCACCTCAGTTCAGTATAATTCATCCTCTGTGTTTGAGTAGGGCTTGTGGTTGGCCTGTGTATGTGTGTGTGTGTGTGTGTGTGTGTGTGTGTGTGTGTGTGTGTGAGTGTGTGTGTGTGTGTGTGTGTGTGTGTGCGTGCGTGCTTCTAGGTGAGTGACCTTTTGACCTCTCTACTGATTATCAGGGCATTCAGGCTTAATGTGATGTCACAGTCTCACACCTGTGAGCCTGTGAGACAGGTCTGCTATGCTACCAGCCTCTGTGAGACAGGTCTGCTATGCTACCAGCCTCCATGTATGTAGGATATCTTTTTAAAGACAGGGTTTTTGATGTGTGTGTGAGAGAGTGAGAAGGAGAGAGGGAGAGAGAAAGGGGGGAGGGCGAGAGAGAGAGAGAGAGAGAGAGAGAATAATTACCATGTTTTAGTGAAGATGAAACCATAGAGGATGGACATAATGTTTCTTCACTACACTCATATGGATATGAAGGTCGTGTTAAGGGTATGAAGGTCATGTTAAGGGTCATGAAGGTCGTGTTAAAGGTATGTTGGTCATCTTATCTCACTCCTGTACAGGAGATCACTCCTGTAATCACACACTCTCAGGTTACGCACACTTAGACACAATGTATATAACAGTATATAATACAAAGGTTCACACACCCTCCCGCTATATTAGTGCCAAGGAAATGAAGACAATGAGGTAAGACTGTACTGTGGAAACACTGTAATGTACACAATGAGAAACACACACACACACACACACACACACACACACACACACACACACACACACACACACACACACACACACACACACACACACACACACACAGAACTCCTTGTGTTGAGCTTCCTGTTTGGAAGTCATCCAGCAGCATCTGGATCAATGGCTGTAAGTACTAGAGACAGAGGGGGAGGGGCTGGGAATAGAGGGGGAGGGGCTGGGGAGTAGAGGGGGAGGGGCTGGGGAATAGAGGGGGAGGGGCTGGGGAGTAGAGGGGGAGGGGCTGGGGAATAGAGGGGGAGGGGCTGGGGAGTAGAGGGGGAGGGGCTGGGGAGTAGAGGGGGAGGGGCTGGGTATGGTAATATACTCAAACACACGGTCATATGGTAATATAACATATAATATATACATATACTCATACACACGGTCATATGGTAATATAACATATAATATATACATATACTCATACACACGGTCATATGGTAATATAACATATATACATATACTCATACACACGGTCATATGGCAATATAACATATAATATATACATATACTCATACACACGGTCATATGGTAATATAACATATAATATATACATATACTCATACACACGGTCATATGGTAATATAACATATAATATATACATATACTCATACACACGGTCATATGGTAATATAACATATAATATATACATATACTCATACACACGGTCATATGGTAATATAACATATAATATATACATATACTCATACACACGGTCATATGGTAATATAACATATAATATATACATATACTCAAACATACGGTCATATGGCAATATAACATATAATATATACATATACTCATACACACGGTCATATGGTAATATAACATATAATATATACATATACTCATACACACGGTCATATGGCAATATAACATATAATATATACATATACTCAAACACACGGTCATATGGTAATATAACATATAATATATACATATACTCATACACACGGTCATATGGCAATATAACATATAATATATACATATACTCATACACACGGTCATATGGCAATATAACATATAATATATACATATACTCAAACACACGGTCATATGGTAATATAACATATAATATATACATATACTCATACACACGGTCATATGGCAATATAACATATAATATATACATATACTCATACACACGGTCATATGGTAATATAACATATAATATATACATATACTCATACACACGGTCATATGGTAATATAACATATAATATATACATATACTCATACACACGGTCATATGGCAATATAACATATAATATATACATATACTCATACACACGGTCATATGGCAATATAACATATAATATATACATATACTCATACACACGGTCATATGGTAATATAACATATAATATATACATATACTCATACACACGGTCATATGGCAATATAACATATAATATATACATATACTCATACACACGGTCATATGGCAATATAACATATAATATATACATATACTCATACACACGGTCATATGGCAATATAACATATAATATATACATATACTCATACACACGGTCATATGGTAATATAACATATAATATATACATATACTCATACACACGGTCATATGGTAATATAACATATAATATATACATATACTCATACACACGGTCATATGGTAATATAACATATAATATATACATATACTCATACACACGGTCATATGGTAATATAACATATAATATATACATATACTCAAACATACGGTCATATGGCAATATAACATATAATATATACATATACTCAAACACACGGTCATATGGCAATATAACATATAATATATACATATACTCATACATACGGTCATATGGCAATATAACATATAATATATACATATACTCAAACACACGGTCATATGGTAATATAACATATAATATATACATATACTCAAACACACGGTCATATGGTAATATAACATATAATATATACATATACTCAAACACACGGTCATATGGTAAAATAACATATAATATATACATATACTCAAACACACGGTCATATGGTAATATAACATATAATATATACATATACTCATACACACGGTCATATGGAAATATAACATATAATATATACATATACTCATACACACGGTCATATGGTAATATAACATATAATATATACATATACTCATACACACGGTCATATGGCAATATAACATATAATATATACATATACTCATACACACGGTCATATGGTAATATAACATATAATATATACATATACTCATACACACGGTCATATGGTAATATAACATATAATATATACATATACTCATACACACGGTCATATGGTAATATAACATATAATATATACATATACTCATACACACGGTCATATG
Organism: Brachyhypopomus gauderio; assembly: GCF_052324685.1. Classification (NCBI taxonomy): domain Eukaryota; kingdom Metazoa; phylum Chordata; class Actinopteri; order Gymnotiformes; family Hypopomidae; genus Brachyhypopomus; species Brachyhypopomus gauderio. Next base: position 780,313 of record NW_027506881.1, read on the forward strand.
GTAATATAACATATATACATATACTCATACACACGGTCATATGGTAATATAACATATAATATATACATATACTCATACACACGGTCATATGGTAATATAACATATATACATATACTCATACACACGGTCATATGGTAATATAACATATAATATATACATATACTCATACACACGGTCATATGGTAATATAACATATAATATATACATATACTCATACACACGGTCATATGGTAATATAACATATAATATATACATATACTCATACACACGGTCATATGGTAATATAACATATAATATATACATATACTCATACACACGGTCATATGGTAATATAACATATAATATATACATATACTCATACACACGGTCATATGGTAATATAACATATAATATATACATATACTCATACACACGGTCATATGGTAATATAACATATAATATATACATATACTCATACACACGGTCATATGGTAATATAACATATAATATATACAGTTGTGATCAAATTTATTCAACCCCCAATGCTGCGAAGGGTTTTATGGAATTCAGTGCACATTTGTAATTGTGTTCATAATGAAATCTTACAAGGACTTGTTAAAGAACTAAATGCAACTAAGATAGCATCAATTTTTTTGTCATAAAGTATTAAATGGCCTTTTTGTGATTTCTTCATTGACACAATTATTCAACCCCTTTACGACTACCACTCCTAAGAACAGAGGTTCATTCCAGTGTTTTCCATCAGGTATTGAAAACATCTGTGGATGTCAACGAGCAGCAATCAAGCATGATAAGCACCAATTAGGCAGATTTAAAAGGACTGTGATACTCAGCTCCTTCTAGACATCTACTGGTGTGTTTCCAAGCATGGTGAAGGCAAGAGAATGGTCCCAGAAGACAAGAGAAGAGGTTATTGCTCTTCACAAGAATGGCAATGGATATAAAAA
>NW_027506881.1:786259-811259 GCF_052324685.1 Brachyhypopomus gauderio
GAGCAGAGGGCAGAGGTGGGTGGAGACATGATGTCTGTAAAAAGAGCAGGAATTGGCAACTGTGATGAAAAATAAATAAAAACTATTTTTTTCCCCCAAAGTTACTGTGTGTGAGCACATTTCTCCATATCACCCCAGGGGGAGCTGTTGGTTTGGTACTGTTTCACTATTCTATTTGGCATTGTGGCCCACTGTGTGTGTTTGTGTTTGTGTGTGTGTGTGTGTGTGTGTGTGTGTGTGTGTGTGTGTGTGTGTGTGTGTGTGTGTGTGTGTCTGTATTCTTGATGTACTGTAGCTGTGTTTAGCTCACCAAGTCTGACTCTAGCTCTCATGCATGTGAGAGAGAGAGAGAGAGAGGGAGAATGAGAAAAGGAGAGAGAGAGAGAGGGTGTGTCAGAGTGAGAAAGGAGAGAGAGAGAGAGAGAGAAGGAGAGAGAGAGAAAGGAAGGGAGAGAGAAGTCGTCCCAGAGACATTTTGTATGAAATCAGTATTAGAACTTTCAGAGATGAAGCATAACTTCACTGCCCAAATACAGTGGAGAGTTTCTCATTAAACCACATTAAACTATGATCTGCTGGACTGGATGACAGAATTGTGACGTTCTTTGTGTTCTGCACACTGATAGTAGGAAGAAACCACAGGCCACACCCACAGGCCACACCCACAGACATTCACAGACTCCGCCTTCCACCTCACCTTGGACCACACCACCCTCCTCCGCGATGAAATATTATTGCTGTTGCCATAGCGATGTTGGTCTGTGGTCCAGTCCCCCTCTTTTGGGTTTGTTGCCAGAGAGGGAGTCGGACCAACCTAAACACACACACACACACATACACACACACACACACACATACAAACTCACACACACACACAGAGACACACATACACACACAAACACGGAGACATACACACACACATACACACGCACGGAGATACACACACACACACACACACACACACACGGAGACACACACACATACACACACACGGAGACACACACACTCACTGTATGACTCTCTTTCTCTCTCTCTCTCTCTCTCTCTCTCTCTCTCTCTCTCTCTCTCTCTCTCTCTCTCTCTCTCTCTCTCTGGTGAATGTCAGCAGCAGTACCTATTGTCTCTGCCAGCAATTTTCTGTTCTCATATTTACATGCCTTATTTTAATTCAGCTTAATTTATCTATTTAACTCAGTCTGCACCTCAGTGCACTTTATTGTAGATATACAACTTTGCACACGGTTTACAATGTATGTTTTGTGTGTGTGTTTATGTGTGAGTAAAAGTTTTACGTTGGTGATGTTACTGTTAGTTATTGTGCACTGGGAGCTACTGTAACCAAACACAAATTCATTGTATGTGTGAGAATACTTGGCCAATAAAGCCCGATTCTGATTCTGATTCTGAGTAATAGCTCCTGAAGGGTCTATTAAACACTTATTGATAGTGAACAGCAGTTCCAGTGACCCCTGACCTCTCAATAACACACCCTTTTTCACTATAGTTTTCTACTCATTGCGGTGTGAGCCAGTAATTTGCCAAATTAGTTGAGTGTGTGTGTGTGTGTGTGTGTGTTTGTGTGTGTGTGTGTGTGTGTGTGTTTGTGAGTGCAGGCAGGCAAGTGTTCGTGTACTTGGCTGGTTAGCTGGAGGCTACGGTTAGTAACCGAGGACTTTCTAATCTGTTTTGGCTGAGAGTTCAGTAGGGAGATTTACACACACACACACACACACACACACACACACACACACACACACACACACACACACACACACACACACACATACAAACACACACACACACACACACAAACACACCCAACTGCATCGTTGATGAAATAGAAGTTCATGATGTGTTTTGAGATATTTGAGCTGACAGCAATCACTGACTGCTTACCGCTCACAGCACAGAGGTGTGTGTGTGTGTGTGTGTCTTCTTTCTTTACTCTCTTCTCATGGTCATGTGTGTGTGTGTGCAAGCTTGTGTGTGTATTTCACAAATGTGTCTTTGTGTGCGCGTGTGTGTGCATGTATGTGTGTGTATTTCACACAAGTGTGTCTTTGTGTGCGTGTGTTTGTGTTAGTCATTTTGTGTATGGGTGTGTTAGTCATTTTGTGTGTGTTAGTCAATTTGTGTATGCGTGTGTAAGTTATTTCTCATGTGTATTAGTTAGTCATTTTGTCTATGTGTGTGTTAGTCATTCGTGTACTGTATGTGTGTTTTAGTCATTTCATGTGTGTGTGTGTGTGTTAGTCATTTAGTGTGTGTGTGTTAGTCATTTCATGTGTGTGTGTTAGTCATTTTGTGTATGTGCATGTTAGTAATTTTGTGTGTGTGTGTGTGTGTGTGTGTTAGTCTTTTCTTGTGTGTGTGTGTTAGTCATTTCTTGTGTGTGTGCGTGTGTTAGTCATTTCGTGTATGTGTGTGTTAGTCATTTCGTGTGTGTGTGCGCGTGTGTGTGTGTGTGTGTGTGTGTGTGTTAGTCATTTCGTGTATGCGTGTGTTAGTCATTTCGTGTGTGTGTGTGTGTGTGTGTGTGTGTGTGTGTGTGTGCGCGTGTGTGTGCGCGCGCGCGCGCGTGTGTGTGTGTGTGTGTGTGTGTGTGTGTGTGTGTGTGTTAGTCATTTTGTGTATCTCTCCTTGGCTGGCTGCTGAAATCAGTTCAACGTTCCCCACACCAGAGTGTAACCTCTCCAGTGGATTAGTCGCTATGGTGACACCACTGTTTGTTGTGGGTGGGACTCACAGTAAGGCAAACATTAGCATCTGGTAGACTGAGCGCTGTTGTCTGCAGCATTTAGCATGGGGCATTACACAGGCCTAACACACGACCCCTAACTTCAGATAACCCCTAACCTCAGATTACCCCTAAGCAATAACCCCAGATAACCCCTAACACGGTGTCTTGGTGGTTAGCACGTTTGCCTCTCAGCACTGGGGTCTTGGGTTCAAGTCCCTATCTGAGTGGAGTTTCCATGTTCTCCCCGTGTCTGTGTGGGTTTCCTCCGGGGTCTCCGGTTTCCTCCCACAGTCCAAAAACATGGAGGTTTGGTAAATTGGCCCTCCCTGATTCCCTGACAAAGTGTGTGTCTGTGTGTCTTCATGTTCAATAAGAAGCAGTTGTGTGAGTGTGTGTGCATGAATGTGTGTGTGTGTGTGTGTGTGTTTGTATGCCCAGTGGTGGATGGTGCTCTGCCACTAGGGTCTGTCCTCTCTCCCCTTCCTGCACCCCATTCAGTCCCCCAGGGGGTGTGGCTTCTGGTAGAGAGGACGCTGTGTGTGATTGGCTGGCGCTTCTCGCCAGTGTGTGATTGGTTGTGTAAGACATGTTAAAATTGTAAAGTGTTTTTGGGTGTCTTGAACGGCGCTATAACCTCAACTAACCATCCATCCAGCCAGTGTCACCACCTCCACAACTCTGTGTTGCCCAGCCTGGTCAGGCGAGTGTTTAAATAAATGACCCGTGACGTCTGTGTAAATCTGACAATATTGTTTGGACTGTGTGTGTCAGACAACTGTGTTGATAATGTAAATGCTGTAACAGTCATACCACTGCTAGAAGGTAAATGATACAAGGTGTGTGTGTGTGTGTGTGTGTGTGTGTGTGTGTGTGTGTGTGTGTGTGTGTGTGTGTGTGTGTGTGTGTTTGCAAGCATCTATATTCATCAGTGTTCATCTACATGCATCAGTGTATGCATGTGCAAAGTTTCATTTATGAATCAGCCTACGTGCTGAGCATAGAGTTCAACACTAGTGCCTTTAACTATGACATGTGACATGACAACATGTGATATAACATGTGACGACATGTGATATGACATGTGACATGACATGTGACGACATGTGATATAACATGTGATGTCGCTCCAGGTAAAAACCACAAAAACACCACAACCAGGAAAGATGGCTGTACTATAACTGTAATGAAGAAGAGGCATGAAAGTGCATTTACGTGTGTGTGTGTGTGTGTGTGTGTGTGTGTGTGTGTGTGTGTGTGTGTGTGTGTGTGTGTGTGTGTGTGTGTGTGTGTGTGTGTATGTACGTTTGTGCAAGACTTTATGTATCACACATCACAGTAACGTGTCACTGCAGGAGAGGTTGTAGGGACAGTCATGGTCCTGTGGTAAGGAACTGGTCTTGTGACCAGAGGGTCGTGGGTTCGATTCCCAGACCTGAGGCCATGACTGAGGTGCCCTTGAGCAAGGCACCTAACCCCAACTGCTCCCCGGGCGCCGGGCTAGGGCTGCCCACCGCTCTGGGCACGTCAATCAATCAATCAATCAAAGTTTATTTGTATAGCGCTTTTCACAACACATGTTGTCACAAAGCGCCTTACAGGATTTAAAAGGTTAACAATACTACGGGTCCAGAACCCTAATGAGCAAGCCAAGGGCGACAGTGGCGAGGAAAAACTCCCTAAGATAGTGGGGAATAGGAAGAAACCTCGGGAGAACCAAGACTCAAAAGGGAACCCATCCTCCATTGGGCGGCCCGTTAACACACAGATTACACAAAATACAGACAAATACACAAGTCACACACAAATCACACAATCAGACTAAGTAAAGGTAAAAATGAAAGTTCTGGGTTATGATATTGTCACTGTAAATGTCTGTTGATGAACGCCAGGCTTTCATTCCGTGTCGGAGCAGCGATGCTGGTATTGTAGGCTCCGACTGCAGTGTTACTCTCCAGGTGAACCTCGGAGAAAAGATACGAGATGTAGTAAATATGTAACAGATTAATCAAAGGCCAAACTAAACAGATGAGTCTTTAATCGAGTTTTAAACATTGAGACTGTGTCTGAGTCCCGAATAGAGGCAGGAAGATTATTCCACAATTGTGGAGCTTTAAAAGAAAAGGCTCTTCCACCTGCTGTGATCTTTTTGATCCTAGGAACAGTTAATAACCCTGCGTCCTGCGAGCGAAGTGAACGCGCTGGGTTATATTGTTCAATAAGTTCACTAAGATAGTCTGGAGCTAAGCCATGCAGCGTTTTATATGTTAATAAAAGTATTTTATAGTCAATACGGAATCTAATTGGCAGCCAGTGTAATGACGATAGTACGGGACTAATGTGATCAAACTTTTTAGTTTTTGTTAAAACTCGTGCTGCTGCGTTCTGAACCAGCTGGAGTTTGTTTATCGATTTACCAGAACATCCAGCTAGGAGACTGTTGCAATAATCTAAACGAGAGGATATGAATGCATGGATTAGTTTTTCTGCATCACTAATATTTAATATGTTTCTAATTTTGGCAATGTTGCGCAAGTGAAAGAACGCTACCCTAGTTATATTATTAATATGTGTATCGAACGAGAGAGCTGGGTCTATTGTGACGCCCAAGTTCTTTACCTCTGCGCTGGGGGTTATAGTAAAAGAATGTAGATTCAATGCTGCATTATGTATCTTGTCTCTCGCAGCCCTAGACCCAACTATTATCAATTCTGTTTTATCGGCATTTAGTGCTAGAAAGTTACATGCCATCCAATGTTTTATCTCTTCTACACATTTCTCAATCTTACTGTTTGCGCCTAAATCATCGGGTTTTGCCGATAAATATAGTGTCATCCACAGCCCCCTAGTAATCACTAATGTGTGTGTGTGTTTGTGTGTGTTTGTGTGTGTGTGTGTGTGTGTGTGTGTGTGTGTGTGTGTTCTAACTGCACAGATGGGTAAAAAGCGGAGGACAAATTTCGATTGCGTTGAAAAATCACAATTGACAAAATACGGCACATTTACATTTTAGCTGAAGGTGAGACAGCTGTCTGTTCTGACCTCACTTCCTGTCTCATTGTCCATCCTTCCATGTCCCATAAGCGTCCTACAGTGATGCGTTAACGTCACGTGTCCTTCAGAGGTCTTCACCAGCTGTATCGCGTGTACACATACTGTTACTCATATTTAGTTGACGCAACTGCATACAAAAGACCTGCCACCAGATGGCAGTGTTGAGCTCTGAGTGTATACGCCTGTGTTCGCGAGACACTGTTGCACGTCGTGTTAGACTGTAAGCCTTTATTTTATCATTCTGAGCCAATGAAGATTATAGATGTTATGCAGAGCATCTTAAAACACCCTTATTTGTGATAACGTGTATGTGTGCACACAGAAGCAGAAGAATGCAAGATCTTCATGATTATCTCCATGATGATTCCACAAGAAGTTTCAGCACATCTGTCCTAATGCCTCATTACAGCTATCACCCCTGCGATAACACACACACACACACACACACACACACACACACACACACACACACACACACACACTCACTCACATGCATGTTTTGGTTGGGGTTTTTTAAGTAGAGATTGAAAGATAGGGTTCACAAGGCATGGAGTCCCTCTGGAAATGTGATCTCATGGGACACTAGCTGTTAAATTGTCCAGGAAAAATGGGGACATCAACTAGCACTGCAGACGCATGCAGCCGGTGTGCTGTGGGCCTGCAGCTGTACGCAGCCTCTGCTCTGCAGACCACGCACAGCTGTCCCAGCACAGAACCCCCTGCACACGCACTGCTAGCGTGCTAGGCTAGCGTGGGAAGCTTTCAGCTCCAGCCCATAGTGAAGTGTCCAGTGATCCACGTACATGTGAACAGATGTGCGTTTGTAAGTCAGTTTCACAGCATTCCTTCAGCTCTGTGAATTTCCACACAGCTTTAAAACACAAACACACACACACACACTTACACACACCCACACACACGCACACCCACACACCCACACACACGCACATCCACACACACACACACACACACACACACACACACACACACACACACACACACACACACACACACACACACACACACACACACACACACTCCTGCTTCACACATCGTTGGCTGCTTTTCCATCGTACGTCATGTTGCACAGCTGGGCTTGAACCCCCCCCACCCAGGATTAAAGCCATCCGGGCGTGCGTCTCAGTCTCAGAGACACTGCTCTGCTTGAACTTAACCTTGTCTTACAACCTGAAAGATGTGCTCACACTCAGAGTAACAATTTCTGCTGTGAAACATCAACGTTTAAAAAGGCCCCAGACGTAGATTCAGCGCTACGTCTGTCCTTTACGAGCGGGACACACGGCTCTCCCGTCCTCCTGCGGGACGTCCGGCCCATCCAGCGTCTTCTGCATGCGTGTCTCGCGATGGCGATGAGGGTGGTGTAGAAATGTGAGCACACTGCAGACGCCATGACGCAGACTCTATATTTAGAGTTCTGACCTCTGCGCTCACTAGACAGGGAAAGGTCATCTCTTCACTACATAGTGCTCAAGTGCACACACTCTCAGATTAAAAACAAACAAACTGAAAACTGCTGTAGATGTTTAGTTGATGATTCTCTGGGAATCATCGTGGTGTATGATCATTACAGCCGTCGTGCCACGCAGACAGCACCACTGTGCAGACACCTGCAAAACCACGCTTTAGCGAGGGCAGCGTTGTGCCCATGTCACATGACTACGGCTGCCACAGCCCCCGTGCCTCTGAACCTTGGACAACGATGTCCCTGAACCTGGGACTACACCCTCTCTGGACTTACTGTCCCCCCTGAGACAGGGCAGAGTTCACTCCCCCGCTGGGTCAACACGCTTAATGCTGAACACGTTTCTAGACGGTGGGGATTAATTACAGCTGTGTTAGCCGTTCACATGTGCGTGCGTGTGTGCGTGCGTGCGTGTGTGTGCGTATGTGTGCGTGTGCGTGCGTGCGTGCGTGTGTGCGTGTGTGTGCGTGCTCCAGCACACACATTTCCTGCCTTTCTTTCCCAGTGTTGAATTGCCTTCTGCATTCTTTGGGTGTCATAAAGGGCTAAAGTGTGTGTGTGTGTGTGTGTGTGTGTGTGTGTGTGTGTGTGTGTGTGTGTGTGTGTGTGTGTGTGTTGAGGTGGAGTAAGAAGTTTATATAAAGCCTATAATAATGATAAAGCCTCGCTTTAAGAAGCCACAGAGTCTTTTAACAATAGATCGTTATTCTGTGGGGTCAGGAGTTTGGCTTAGGGTTAAGGTTAGGCTCTGACCTTTATCTTGTGGGGTTAGGGTTAGACCTTTATTTTGTGGGGTTAGGGTTAGGGTCTGACCTTTATCTTGTGGGGTTAGGGTTAGGCTCTGACCTTTATTTTGTGGGGTTAGGGTTAGGCTCTGACCTTTATTTTGTGGGGTTAGGGTTAGGGTCTGACCTTTATCTTGTGGGGTTAGGGTTATGCTCTGACCTTTATCTTGTGGGGTTAGGGTTAGGCTCTGACCTTTATCTTGTGGGGTTAGGGTTATGCTCTGACCTTTATCTTGTGGGGTTAGGGTTAGGCTCTGACCTTTATCTTGTGGGGTTAGGCTCTGACCCTGGACCCTGGACCCTCTCGTCTGTGCTCCCAGGGGCAAAAGGCTGAGCTGCGGCTGGCTGGCCACAGCAGGACGGGCACAGAGACAGAGACATTGTTGCCTTATCGCTTCACGCTCCCGCAGGACACAGTGACTGTATTTAAAAAGGGCAAAGGAAATACGGGGAAAGGGAAGAGGTTCAGAGGACGGATCTTCTCAGCAATGAATCTCTAAGCAAATGAAGTGTGTGGAAGTGAGTGGAAGTGTGGCAACCTCTGCAGGGTTAACAGGCAAATGTGCACACGTGAGGGAGAGAACATGTATGTTTATTTGTGTGCACACGTGAGGGAGAGAACATGTATGTTTATTTGTGTGCACACGTGAGGGAGAGAACATGTATGTTTATTTGTGTGCACACGTGAGGGAGAGAACATGTATGTTTATTTGTGTGCACACGTGAGGGAGAGAACATGTATGTTTATTTGTGTGCACACGTGAGGGAGAGAACATGTATGTTTATTTGTGTGCACACGTGAGGGAGAGAACATGTATGTTTATTTGTGTGCACACGTGAGGGAGAGAACATGTATGTTTATTTGTGTGCACACGTGAGGGAGAGAACATGTATGTTTATTTGTGTGCACACGTGAGGGAGAGAACATGTATGTTTATTTGTGTGCACATGTGAGGGTGAGAACATGTATGTTTGTTTGTGGGTACACGTCAGGGAGAGAACATGTATGTTTATTTGTGGCTGGGCACACGTGAGGGAGAGAACATGTATGTTTATTTGTGGGCACTCGTCAGGGAGAGAACATGTATGTTTATTTGTGGGCACACGTGAGGGAGAGAACATGTATGTTTATTTGTGGGCACTCGTCAGGGAGAGAACATGTATGTTTATTTGTGGCTGGGCACACGTGAGGGAGAGAACATGTATGTTTATTTGTGGGCACACGTGAGGGAGAGAACATGTATGTTTATTTGTGTGCACACGTGAGGGAGAGAACATGTATGTTTATTTGTGTGCACACGTGAGGGAGAGAACATGTATGTTTATTTGTGGCTGGGCACACGTGAGGGAGAGAACATGTATGTTTATTTGTGGGCACACGTGAGGGAGAGAACATGTATGTTTATTTGTGTGCACTCGTGAGGGAGAGAACATGTATGTTTATTTGTGTGCACACGTGAGGGAGAGAACATGTATGTTTATTTGTGTGCACATGTGAGGGAGAGAACATGTATGTTTATTTGTGGGCACTTGTGAGGGAGAAAATATGTATGTTTATTTGTGTGCACACGTGAGGGAGAAAACATCTGTTTAGGCTGTTTGCACTGAGCCTGTTTAACTGCTTCAGTGAACCAGCCTGCAAAAGTCATTCTGTCCTGAGAGCTGGACAGGAGTGAGACAGGACTGGAGTGAGAAAGGACAGGAGTGAGACGTGTTCGTGTGAGAATGAGGGAGAGAGAGAGAGAGAGAGAGAGAGAGAGAGAGAGAGAGAGAGATCTTCTATAATCTTCACAAACTTTCATGTAGTCTCCAGTTGCAGTGGGAACACGGATGGTGAGATGTAGTCTGTCCACATCTCTCTCTCTCTCTTTTTTCTTCATTCCCTCTCTCTCTCTCTCTCTCTCTCATTCCACACATCTGTCATGGGACTGTCGTGAATACGGCTGTACCTTCAGTTCCTCTTACAGGTTATCATCTAACGGTGTTCTTCTGCTGTGCTCCACCACGGGTTGTATGACTCACACCCTGAAGTGACAGCACGTCTGTGTGAACATTCAGAAGCACTTTGTTTGCACAGCTGATGATGGATCTCTTACAACAGTACACTGCACCCACTCCAGATCTTCTTTGGATTACATATAATTGTACATTTACATTTACGGCATTTAGCAGACGCTCTTATCCAGAGCGACTTACAAAGTGACATAAATGTACAAAATGTCTAAATGCTGCTGTTGGTAAACCAGAGCAGAGTCTCTAAACCAGCGTTTGCCCAGTGGCCCCGTCGCCTTCTCAGAGTAATGTGAACACAGTCTGTGTTCATTACTCTCCTGAATATGTTTATATCTCATGACCTTTTATTAGTAAACCCATTGTGAGTTTAAGGTCGCTTTGTTCTTTTGTATGCAGCTGGAAACAGTATCAGCCCTGCCCCGCTGCCCTTTACACCACCTTTAGACCACCTTTATAACCACCTTTACACCACCTTACACCTCCTTTACACTACCTTACACCACCTTTACACTACCTTTACACTACCTTACACCACCTTTACACCACCTTTATAACCACCTTTACACCACCTTTATAACCACCTTTACACCACCTTACACCTCCTTTATAACCAACTGGGACTGGAGTCGCAGACACTGCGTGTCTTCACGTGCAGCGTTTCGCTGGAGCGGTGCAGGGCGCGAGCTGTTGTTGAGCGTGTTGTTGGGAGGAGAGAATAGTCGCGCGGAGCGGAGGGGGCGGAACTCACGTGCGAGGGGGCGGAGCTCACGTGCGGGGGGGGGGGGGGGGGGGCGGGGAAGCCCGCAGCAGAACCGACACCCCGGGCACTTATTCACTCACGAGCCCGCTCCCGGAGAACCGCGCACTCTCGTCTGTGCTGGAGAGTTGAGAGCGTGTTTTCGCTCCGAGCGCCTCCTTCTCTCGTGCAGATTTACCCCCGAACCTGCGGTGGTTCCGCTGGCGGAGGACCGAGCGGAGAACCGAGCTGAGCTCCTGAACCCGACCGTCGGAGTAGTTCGGGACGGTCGTGCAAACCGGATCTGTAACTTCGGAATCGCGCTTTGTCGTGGAAAATAAACGAAGTCCGATGGAATATAACGGAATGGACCCAGAAGTTAAACTAGTGATATTATTGAATATAAGACGCAGACTTGCTTTAATGAACTGGTGAACTTTATTGGGAATGATAGACGACACTCTTAGACCAAAACAAACCAGTTGCTTCTTTTTAAGGACTCGGATTATACACTGAGCAGTGTGTCGGATTATAAAACCGTGTACTGCTGGTTCTGGTCCTAGTCCTGGTTCTGGTTCTGGTTCTTGCACGCTCTCGCTATGGAAGCGGATCAGACTCCCAACGAGTCTCCGGCTGCCGGCGGCGTGTCTGACAGTTTCTCGCAGCTTTGGTCGGACGTGATGGGGATGTTGGTAAGTTTAACTGGGACGGAACCACAGGACGGTCATAAGTAACCCGTCCAGTCCTGGACCTGTATGGGCTTCATTATCAATGCAGTGCGCGTGGTTGGGGGTTGCAGCGGAAACTTTATTCACACTGTTGCACCAAAACACGGGGCAGCAAACTCTGCTTCACCAGTGATTCTTACTCAGTAGCAGGACATTAGAGGTCTTCTGGTAGTCTTCAGTGATTCTGGATGGTAATGTATAGATCCAGCAGGCTAAACACATTAATTAACCCGTAATAATAGTCATTTGGTGTTTCTTTAACCTGAGGGGATTTGGCGGTGCAGGTGAAATAACGTCGCCGTCTTTGACTTCTTACACTTTATATTAACAAATATATTTGGTTCCTTTGATGAGAGCAGACCTGGGTATCTATAACTGGGCAGGTTTATGCTGTAATTATATTAATATTTTGATTGTTTTAGTGCAGTGCGTATTAAAGGCACACAGCACTGGCCAGAAACGTGTTAACAGTCTTATTTACTGGATATGAGTGCCATCACACAGATAAAAGTGTCAGACACAACAGCAATTTCACTGTCACTTTGAAGACTGAGGTGTGAATGTGGTGTGAGGGTGTGTGTTATAATGTAGGCTCATTCAGCTGTCTAAATGTCAAACATCTGACCAGTTGCAAAGAAAAAACCCTTTAATTTACAGAATCTCCTAATGGTTGTGGATCCTGAGCTTTGATTGGGTCCATTGCTACAAACGCTGCATCTTTTGGCAAGACTGGTCAGGTCTTATATGTAAAAATAAACATATATCTCCACTGTTCACCATGTCAGTGTTGTTCAATGGCTTTTGTCTGCAGGGACACAGAACTTTGTGTGTGTGTGAAAGAAAGAGAGAGAAAGGGAGAGAGAGAGTGAGAGAGAGCCCTTTTGAGCACCTCCCAGGCTCAGCTGATCTGAAAAGATACGCAGTTGTATTATGACTGGCCTGTGAGACTTGGCTCTGTGTTGCTGTAGTAGCGTAGCAGTATGCCTGAGTGAATGCTACTCAGTCTTTATCTGTGGGCTATGAACCTGTGTGTGTGTGTGTGTGTGTGTGTGTGTGTGGGGAAGGGGCATCCATTTTGTCCTGGCCAATTGAATGAATATTGGGCATGAGTCCAGGTTTTATTTTGGTTAAGTAAACAGGCTGGGTCATGTCCGTCTCCTGGTGCAGCAAAGTCTTGAGTCGAGAGACGTTGGCCAGTGAAGGTGCTGGCGGCCACACTTGTTCTGTAACAGCCCACAGCACCTGAGCACTAAACAAACCTCTCCTGTCCTCTCACCAATACCACGGGCAGACAGACCTCACTGAAGTGCTGATACACGTCTCTCAGCCTGACGATGACACTCTGAGGTTTACCCAGCAGTCTGTGGGTCACGTCGTGTTGCTACCGAGAACTCTGGCCTGGGTGTGATTTCAGGGCGGTCAGTACTTTACACGCACTAACAGACGGGTTACGCAGTTCAAAAGCGCGTTAACTGCTTCCGTCTTTTCAGGAAGCCTCAGACGTTTGTGGTCTAGTCCTCGAGGTGTGAGAACGGGAAGGCTGTCTGGGATCTAAACTTTGCCCTCACAAATATGTATATATATTAAATATCCCTGTAAAACAGCCTTCTCTGTGTTTATCTAATCGTAGATTGTGAATGTTGATTTTATTGGGTTGGCTTTGAGTATATTTCTATCAGCTCCGTTATAAAGAGCAAATCCACTGAAGCTAAAGCTCCATTTCAGGGGGGAGTTGTTCACTAGGGGGTTGTGGTACTAGGACACCTCTTCAGACACGCTCTCCAGACACGCTCTCTAGTGACACTGTCAGCTTCTTCCTGTGGCCAGACAGCCTCCACAACGTTACAGGTCCTGGTCTGCGTGTCCCCCCATGGATGGACTGGTGGCCAAACCCTGAGGAGGTCTGTGTGATGCACAGTTGCTCTGCGTCTTTCCCCACATATGTGACGGAGCGCTCAGCCCTGCTGGTGAAGACTTCCCCAGCCTAATCAAACCACAGGAACTCACTCAGTTTCGTCTCGGTCCTTTGGCCTTACTATGCTAACTGCGTACGACGACTATCTCTCCAGCGTCCTCGGGGCTATTTATTTCACTGTGGTATTACATACTGTGGTATAACATGAGATTCTAATGTACCGATCATCAACACAAATCACTTTATTATACCATAATAAAAAAAACTAAACACAAGAAAAACCTACAAAAAAAATTAATTCAAATTAAAAACAGGAATAATTGATTATGTATGTATTTACCCCCTAAGGTTAATTGTTGCTATGGCCTCTACTGCTGAAATTCCCAGGGGTTTCTGGGTAAGATGTCGTAACTGTTCCAGGGTTTTGATGTTTTTAGCAGCCACTGCATCTGTGTTTAGTGCTTTGATTTCTGGAGGTGAACTGTGGAGGTTTAGATGGAATAAAGAGTGGTATCAGAGTGAGGAGTGCAGAGAGTGAGGTGTGAGGGGTGAGGAGAGTGAGGGGTGAGGGGTGAGGAGAGTGAGGGGTGAGGTGTGAGGAGAGTGAGGGGTGGCAGAGCGTGAGCTGCTTGTGTTCCGGGTGTCCTGGACTTTCTGGTTCAGCCTTCTGAAAACTGACCCACGCAAATACAGGAGTGTGGTAGAGTGTGTTCCAGGAGTGTGGTGGGGTGTGTTCCAGGAGTGAGGTGGGGTGAGTGAGAGTGTGCACCCTGATGAGCTCATGTGTGTAACAGGCCCAGCTGAACAAGCTGAACAGGTGCTGCACACTAGTCCTGTATGGCAGCTATACCAGTCTGCACAAATATGGAGAGGCCAGCGATAGATCGTTCTGTCTATCTATCTATCTATCTATCTATCTATCTATCTATCTATCTATCTATCTATCTATCTATCTATCTATGTGATCATCTTGTTTTTTTAGTTTGCCACATTCAGCGGAAAATTGCAGATGATTCGCTAGACGAAAAAATGTTAGGAAAACTAAATACATATATTTAGTCAAATATATATATTTTAATACTGCTTGTAATTGCTAAATAGTTAATAATAATTGCTAATTATTTATTAAAAGCTTGTTGAGAATGCTGGTGCCACTGTAACGCAGGACTGTAAGTCGGTAATGTCAGCCATGTCTCTGGGGCTTGATCTGTGTCTCGTAACGGCCATGACGGAGACCATGGTGCTGCATCCTTGAAGAAGAACACATGTCTGTCTTCAGCATGTCTCTGCTATCTGAGGTCACACAGCACATTCCACGGGTGTGCATACAGCAGCGTGAGGACATTGCTGTCAGCTACAGTCAAGACGCTGGACACAGTTGCTGGACCAGATCCCATCGGTGCAGGACATCAGTGCAGGACATCAGTGCAGGGTGCATGTCTGCCAAACCTCAGCCTCTGGGTTGCTTCAGCACGCTGTTTATGCTTGTGTCCTGCACTGTTTCAGGGCAGAGCGACTTGGTCGGTTAGCTAATCACGTTTTGTTCAACCCCGGGGTGAGCTGTGGCGTTTGTCTTCACACAAAGGCATCCAACATGGGATCACTGCCAAGGTTCGCATGGGTCCAGCGCATACTGGTTCTAGTGTGACACGTGCATGCACTGGTTGTAGTGTTCTTCATCATCGTGTTCTTCATCATCGTGTTCTACCATCCTCTCTCCACCCGGGAACGAGGTCATTCGGGAGGAGCAACAAGAATGACAGCATACTCCACACCAATATACTCCACACCGACATACTACATACCAACATACTCAACACCAACATACTCCACACCAACATACTCCACACCAACATACTCCACACCGACATACTACATACCAACATACTCCACACCAACATACTCCACACCATCATACTCCACACCGACATACTACATACCAACATACTACATACCAACATACTCCACACCAACATACTCCACACCGACATACTACATACCAACATACTCCACACCATCATACTCTACACCAACATACTCCACACCGACATACTACACACTGACATACTCCACACCAACATACTCCACACCGACATGCTACACACTGACATACTACATACCGACATACTCCACACCGACATACTACAAACCAACATACTCCACACCGACATACTATACGCTGACATACTACACACCAACATAATACACCGACGTACTACACACAGAGTCGGTGTGAGGATGTGGATACAGCCAAGTGCCGTCAGGACTGAGATGGACTGCAGTGTCTCAGATCTTTGAGACGGGACTGTCTCAACATTTTTGATGTTTATTTTGAATGTTCCTTTCCTGTATCTCTGCAGAGAAACTGGGCACCCACCTAGAACCTCCAGTACACGGAGGGATGACGTGGTGGCTGTCACCCGAACCGGTTTAGCCATCAGGCTGGAGGTGGAGGCACAGGAGTAGGGCCACGCTGCCTGCTGGCTGGGTTGTCCTCTTCTGGAGTGTGAGGGAGTGTTCCTCTGAGTTCTCACTCAGTGAATCACGCCGCAAGGCCTGACCTCACACCTCACCACATTCTCACTCACAGATTTGCGTAACTTGGCACGACTCCTTCACACTGTAATATGTGGTTCACTTGTTCACTTACACATGCTCAGGCTCAGAGTTCGCACTGAACTCACGACGGCAGCTGGAATCACTACAGCAACACAGGGTTCGCATCGTTACCTCACTCTGGAACGTTTGGTTCGATAAGAACGTGGGCGGCGTGAGCAGTGTGATCTTGGCGGCTGCCTCCAGCAGATGTGTTTGGCTGTGTGGGGATGCGGGCATGTCTTTACATCAGACAACATTACCGGACGGCCTGTTCCTTCCTGCTTAACACCAACATCCTGTCTGCCAGGACTGTGCAGACAAAAGAGAAGAGAAAATATTTTGCCATCTAATGACATTAAGCAGAGGAGCTCGGTGGTCAGGCTTGGCTGATACGTGGAAGTAGACGACTGCTGGTTCTGAAGAGGGTTGGAGATCAGTATACAGGTCATTAGAACAGCTCAACATTAGAACAGCTCAACAGCAGAAGAGCTCAAGCTTGCTGTAACGGTTCGACTCACCATAGTACACCCATAGTTCCCATGTGCTGCAGGAATATTTGGAACTGGCATAACTGTTGTGTGATCCCAGAAGGCTGCAACCTTCTTGCTGATCTAAGGCAGTTAAAGAGTCTTTTCTTTCCTTGATAAATGCGGTTATTATTCACCACCCTGTATAACTATTGCATTTGGAGAAGGAGAAATTCCAAGAACGTTGATCACTCGGTTCTGCTGAATAGATCCTGAGCCCCCAAGTTGCTCAGCATCCTTACACCAGTGGATAGGAATGCTGGCCTGGAATGTCTCTGCACGAGGAATGTAGGAATCCCAGTAATCTGAGGCAGCGTGTTTGGAGAGCAGGAGTGTTGGGGGGATTGGTGGGTGAATGTTGGGTGGGTGAGTGGTGGGGCAGTGCTGTGAGAGTGTTGGAGGTGTTCTGAGGGAGTGTTGGGTGTGTGGTGGGGGAGTGTTGGGGGATTGGTGAGGGAGTGTTGGGTGAATGTTGGGTGAGTGTTTGGTGTGTGGTGGGGGAGTGACGTTCCAGTGTTTCAGAATCCAGGCTCAAAACGCTTTGACTCCTTTCAGATGAAGTTTTGTTCATTCTCGCCAGTAATTCTCACTCTTCACGCAGCTGCTTACCTGATTGGTGGTTTTTTGGACCAATGGTAATTCAATTTCAGGGTTCTTACAGCATAATGACAAAGCTGCCATGTCGTCTTATAGTTCTGATACAATGACTCATTGTCGTTCAGAGACACACAGGAACAGCGTTGGATGTGAACTCAGTGGTGTTCTGCCTCTAGTTTTGGGACAGATCCTGGTCTGAGGGGCTCATAATGAAAACACAAGCTCTCGTCCTGATCCTTGGCATATCGGCCCAAACCCAGACAGGCTCTGGTTTCACCGTGTGAGCCCCACACTGAACTCACGTTAGTGAACCCACTAACACTGAACCCACGTTAGTGATGCCCACACTGAACCCACGTTAGTGATGCCCACACTGAACCCACGTTAGTGATCCCCACACTGAACTCACGTTAGTGAACCCACTAACACTGAACCCACGTTAGTGATGTCTACACTGAACTCACGTTAGTGATGCCCACACTGAACCCACGTTAGTGATGCCCACACTGAACCCACGTTAGTGATGCCCACACTGAACCCACGTTAGTGATGCCCACACTGAACCCACGTTAGTGATGCCCACACTGAACCCACGTTAGTGATCCCCACACTGAACCCACGTTAGTGATCCCCACACTGAACCCACGTTAGTGATCCCCACACTGAACCCACGTTAGTGATCCCCACACTGAACCCACGTTAGTGATCCCCACACTGAACTCACGTTAGTGATGCCCACACTGAACCCACGTTAGTGATGCCCACACTGAACCCACGTTAGTGATGCCCACACTGAACCCACGTTAGTGATGCCCACACTGAACCCACGTTAGTGATGCCCACACTGAACCCACGTTAGTGATGCCCACACTGAACCCACATTAGTGATCCCCACACTGAACCCACGTTAGTGATGCCCACACTGAACCCACGTTAGTGATCCCCACACTGAACTCACGTTAGTGAACCCACTAACACTGAACCCACGTTAGTGATGTCTACACTGAACTCACGTTAGTGATGCCCACACTGAACCCACGTTAGTGATGCCCACACTGAACCCACGTTAGTGATCCCCACACTGAACCCACGTTAGTGATGCCCACACTGAACCCACGTTAGTGATCCCCACACTGAACCCACATTAGTGATCCCCACACTGAACCCACGTTAGTGATGCCCACACTGAACCCACGTTAGTGATCCCCACACTGAACTCACGTTAGTGAACCCACTAACACTGAACCCACGTTAGTGATGTCTACACTGAACTCACGTTAGTGATGCCCACACTGAACCCACGTTAGTGATCCCCACACTGAACCCACGTTAGTGATGCCCACACTGAACCCACGTTAGTGATCCCCACACTGAACTCACGTTAGTGATGCCCACACTGAACCCACGTTAGTGATGCCCACACTGAACCCACGTTAGTGATGCCCACACTGAACCCACGTTAGTGATGCCCACACTGAACCCACGTTAGTGATGCCCACACTGAACCCACGTTAGTGATCCCCACACTGAACCCACGTTAGTGATCCCCACACTGAACCCACGTTAGTGATGCCCACACTGAACCCACGTTAGTGATCCCCACACTGAACCCACGTTAGTGATCCCCACACTGAACCCACGTTAGCCAGGTAGCAGGAACAATAATAGAAGCACATGGAAAACAAGGTTAGCAAACACAACACCCAAAACATCAGAAACATTGAACTAACACAGACCACCCCACCCAAACCACTCCATCCAGACCAGCCCGCCCAGACCTACATTATGGAGTTCTCCATACTCATGCTTCACACATTCACCCCTCACTTCACACAATCAACCCACTCTCCACACATTCACTCTGCACACATTCACTCTCCACACATTCACTTTCCACATATTCACTCTCCACACATTCACTCTCCGCACATTCACTCTCCGCACATTCACTCTCCACACAGTCACTCTCCGCACATTAACCTGCACACATCCCCCTCACTCTCCACACATTCACTCTCCGCACATTCACTCTGCAAACAGCCCCCTCACTCTCCACACATTCACTCTCCACACATTCACTCTCCACACATTCACTCTGCACACAGCCCCCTCACTCTCCACACATTCACTCTGCACACAGCCCCCTCACTCTGCGTGTGGATGCAGGACTCCTGCTATCCTGCTACTAGCCGACACAATGACAGGATGTGAGTGTTTGGCAGAGCCACGGGGAAGGAAGGCGGTTCTGGTGAGCACGGGGCCGGGCCGCTGAAAGCCCTTTCTTCTCCACTGGGAGACGTGTGTTCAGACCTCCAGGCTGGTGTGGGCCTCACTGTGTCTTTTTCAGAAGTTATTCATATTTTTCTTGGGAAAGTGACAACATGAAACTTTGCTTAGTTAATTGGGATTCTTGGGCTTGTCTTGATCACTCCTTTATGTTATTTCAGTGTTTGTTTGTTTTGGAGTCACGGGGTAGTAAGCCTGAGGCACACACACACACACACACACACACACACACTGAGGTCATAGGCAGGCAGCTCCGCAGCTGAATGGATGCAGTCACACAGCCAGACATCTGCAGGGGTCATTGTGTGTGTGGGTGTGTATGTGTGTGTGTCTGTGTGTGTGTGTGTGTGTGTGTGTGTGTGTGTGTGTGTGTGTGTGTGTGAGAGAGAGGGAGAGAGAGAGAGAGAGAGAGAGAGAGAGAGAGAGAGAGAGAGTGTGTGTGTGTAGCTGAATGTCTTGGTGAATAAGGGATCACCAGCATTCGGGCCACAAAAACTGCTTTCAGTGCAAATTACAATGAAGTAACCACACAAGGGCATGAAAACAATATGTAATGTGAAAAAAGAGAAAGCACTTTCACTCCAGAGAGAGTAATCTCACTCCAGAGAGAGAAATCTCACTCCAGAGAAAGTAATTTCACTTCAGAGAAGGTAATCTCACTCCAGAGAGAGTAATCTCACTCCAGAGAGAGTACTCTCACTCCAGAGAGAGTAATCTCACTCCAGAGAGAGTAATCTCACTTCAGAGAGTAATCTCACCTCAGAGAGAGTAATCTCACTCCAGAGAGAGTACTCTCACTCCAGAGAGAGTAATCTCACTTCAGAGAGTAATCTCACTCCAGAGAGAGTACTCTCACTTCAGAGAGAGTAATCTCACTCCAGAGAGAGTAATCTCACTTCAGAGAGTAATCTCACTCCAGAGAGAGTACTCTCACTTCAGAGAGAGTAATCTCACTCCAGAGAGAGTAATCTCACTCCAGAGAGAGTACTCTCTGTCACTGCAGACACAGACAGAGCAGGTAAGAGCTGAAGTGTGCAGAGTAGGTGGGACAGGGTGTGGGAGGAATGTGGTCAGTGACTGTCTGGAAGTAGTTACAGACATGTGCAATGTAATATTTTAATTAAGGGTTTTGGAGTGTGTGTGTGTGTGCGTGTGTGCGTGCGTGTGTGTGTGTGTGTGTGTGTGTGTGTGTGTGTGTGTGTGTGTGTGTGTGTGTGTGTGTGTGTGTGTGTGTGTGAATAAAATCCTTTGCTATGCTGATGTGGGCTAGTGCCGTTGCAGTGAGCCTAATTAAAATGGCGTGCCTATGACAGCTCTTTAATGAAGTCTGTCCAGGCGTGAACGTTTGGAACCTGCACGTGATCAAGCACGTGCCCATCCAGCCATAAATAATGACCTGTAATAGGCCTGCCCTTTGACCCAGAAACAAGCTATTTAAATCACACGCAATAGCACACATGGACAGTCATGGATATTCCACACAGACGCAGTTTTGAACTTGTGTGCTTTATAAATCACCTCATGGACCTGTCTGCTACAGGCCGTCCTTAGGAATGTGAAGTGTGTTTTGGTTCAGCTCTGTCTAACAGTTCTTGTCTAACCAGCTTTGTTTCTCTCTCCCTCCCTCTTTCTCTCTCTCTTCCTCTCTCTCTCTCCCTTCCTCTCTCTCTCTCTCTTTCTCTCTCTCTCTCTCTCTCTCTCTCTCTCTCTCTCTCTCTCGTAGGATGGCTCTCTGGGGAACATAGACGATCTAGCACAGGAATACTCCGAGTACTACAACACGTGCTTCAGTGACGTCAGCGAGCGCGTTGAGGAGCTACGCAAGCGGCAGGTCTCTCAGGAGCTGGAGATGGTGAGCCCCGTCCCCAGCCCCGCCCCCTGCCCCTCCCACCAGCATGCCACCGGCACCTTGTCAATCATGCAGTGAAAGTGATCTAACACATCATTCTTTAGATATAGGTTATACAAGAATACACATCACTTTGCAAAAAGTTAGGAAACCTTATGTACGTTTAGTCAAGAATGATAGACATAGACAAGCACTATATAGACCAGTACCACAATACATAGACCAGCACTATATAGACTGTCACTACATAGACAAGCACTATATAGACCAGTATTACACTACATAGACAAGCACTATATAGACCTACACTACATAGACCAGCACTATATAGACCGTCACTACATAGACAAGCACAATATAGACCAGTCCGACATAGACCAACACTACATAAACCAACACTATATAGACCTTCACTACATCACATAGACCAGCACTATATATACTGTCACTACATAGACAAGCACTATATAGACCAGTACTACATAGAACAGCACTACACAGACCAGTCCGACATATATAGACCAGCACTATATAGACCAGCACTATATAGACTACTCCTACATAGACTATCAGTATATAGACCAGCACTATACAGACCAGCCCTATACAGACCAGCACTACCTGAGTCATCTGGCCATTCTCTAATGATGAAGAATGCTATAAATCTTCAGGGAGGTTTTGCCTGGCTGGTGTCTTCACAGCCGCGTCGACCGTCAAACCAGCGTTGGCGAGCGTTACCTCAGACGGCTCTCCGTCCACACTGTGGAAAGGGCGGGAAACCACTGCATTTTTCCCCTCAGTTCAGTTCTTATTCAGTTTCACAAAATGGCCTCCGCAGACGTATGGTCACAGCTGAATTTACTCCCTAAGACGTATTTCAACTTCAGGAAATTTCTTTTTTTCTCTGTATCGTTCTCACACTCTCATGCTATCTCTCTATCTAGCCCTCTACCTCTCTCCCTCTCTCTCCCCCTCTCTGCCTCTCTCTCTCCCCCTCTGTCTCCCTCTCTCTCCATCTCTCTCCCTCTCTCCCCCCTTCTCCATCTCTCTCTCCCTCTCTCTCTCCCCCTTTCTCCCTCTCTCTCTTCATCTCTCTCTCCCTCCCTCTCTCTCCCCTCTTCTCCATCTCTCTCCCTCTCTCTCTCTCCCCCTTTCTCCCTCTCTCTCTCTTCATCTCTCTCATCTCTCTCTCTCTCTCTCTCTCTCTCTCTCTCTGTCCGTCTCTGTAGTCGAAGTATCTGCAGGTCTTGTCCGTATCATCTTTATCCTACACATCTCTCCCAACGTGACTCCGCCCACTCACAGTGCTTGTCTTCCCAGACCTCCATGCTGGGGATGCAGTGCTATTGGCCACCCTGGGAGGGTTGCTTAGTGACCACAGACTTCGTCCAAACATGCAGCTACATGCCCCCACCCCTTTTCCCCAAAAGAAGCAAAGCAAAAAAAAAAACATGAAGTGAGAATGAAAGAAAACATTCATGTGCTTCTTCTCAGCTGTGGAGGCGGAGCCTGACGGGGGGGCGGGCCGTGTCAGCTAAGCTTGCGCAACCCGAGCTCACAGTGTTGTGGGATCTGTTGGTGTTGTTGTTTGTTTATTTTTGCCACGCTATTCTCAGAGAAGGAAGCACAACTCATGTAGTGCTGCATGAACACACCAACATCTCCCATATTTCTTAGAGTCTCATTGGCCTTGGCAAGCCATATGTTTGCTTGTGTGTGTGTGTGTGTGTGTGTGTGTGTGTGTGTGTGTGTGATGTATTCCAGTAATTCCAGTGTACTGTTGTGTAACTGTGGTGGAAACAGGATGTTTTAAACATGCCCTTCATCACTTGAGCAAAAGTACTAATTTCTCAGAAATGTCCTGGTTCTGACTGTCTCTACGTCGTTTACTTCAGTACATTGTGTTTACTCACTTGGAGAGAGAGAAAAGAAGGTAGATGGATGGATAGATAGATAAGACACGTCTTATGGTCACTGATCGGGGCAAAGGCTAGTCCGCTCTCAGTCCTGGATTAGGCTTAATCTGAGACTACAGAAAGCCTTTGATAATCTGCGTTAAAGTGGTTTACTTTAGGTCTGCAGCCTTATCATGTCCAGAAATCCAGCGATTATGCTGCTGGAGATGGAACAAGGCAGTCTGGGATTGGCCCGAGGACAGAGACGCCGAAGTAGGACACTGGTGTCTTTAATGTCTT
The DNA here is from genome assembly GCF_052324685.1 of Brachyhypopomus gauderio. Taxonomy (NCBI): domain Eukaryota; kingdom Metazoa; phylum Chordata; class Actinopteri; order Gymnotiformes; family Hypopomidae; genus Brachyhypopomus; species Brachyhypopomus gauderio. Next base: position 809,763 of record NW_027506881.1, read on the forward strand.
TGGTTTCAGGCCATGTGAGGAGGAAGCTCTAATCTGGTGTCCCAGGGTAGAGACAGCTGTGGCTTACAGACGCCAACACAGGATTCAGCCATGTGGATTTAACGGAACATTTAGCACTGTCCACAGCTGGAGTTAGACCAGCCCCCCCAGTTAGACCAGCCCCTCCAATTAGACCAGCCCCCCCAGTTAGACCAGCCCCCCCACCAGTTAGACCAGCCCCCCCAGTTAGACCAGCCCCTCCAATTAGACCAGCCCCCCCCCCCCCCCCCCAGTTAGACCAGCCCCCCCACCAGTTAGACCAGCCCCCCCAGTTAGAGAAACTTTCTCTCCATCTCTCTCTCTCTGTTCCCCCACTCTTTTTCCCTCTCATCCTCTCATCAGTGTGTATGACGAACACACTCGTTAGGTTTGTCTTCTGGCTGCTTTTCTCACACGCTTCATAACTTCAAACTTCTATGTTCCATCTTTGTTGGAGAGATGCTGAAGATATTTGAAGTCTTCTGTGAAATGATGGATTGTTGAAACCTGGCAGTTCAATATGAAGTCACATTTTTCTGAGTTGGACTTTTAAAGCAGTCATAATGCTGTTGACATTTACTCGAATGATATTTACGAGTCTCTTCTGTCGTGGAACCTTTTTAACTCCAAGAACATTAGGTGAGGAGGTGCTGAGGGAGAGGAACATTGTGGGTCAGTAATGGCTCCATGTAGGTTCTCCTCTCCTCCCTCCCTTCCACATGACCCCTGTGCCTGAGGCATGTAGAGGTCACGCCAGATCAGAGGTCAGGACCTGGGCATCCCTGCCATGCAATCCAGGATATCTAGGGTGAAAGGTTGCTGACCCTAGCCGGACCACCACACAGAAACTCATTGTCATTTTTGCCGTTGTTATTCCATGGTGGAGGAGGCAGAGTCTGTCGTGTGCCAATGGTGAGCGTGAAGTGTAACATACGTGATGGCATACTGACCAGGAAGAAACTGACCTTGAGGACCTCCCCCTGACCTCGAGGACCTCCCCCTGACCTCGAAGACTTCCCCCTGACCTCAAGGACCTCCCCCTGACCTTGAGTACCTCCCCCTGACCTCGAAGACTTCCCCCTGACCTCAAGGACCTCCCCCTGACATTGAGGACCTCCCCCTGACCTTGAGGACCTCCCCCTGACCTTGAGGACCTCCCCCTGGTGCATGCTAGCTCTTCCTTTTAGCTCCAGGCCAGAAGTCCCAGCTCCCAGAAGCTCTGTGCTCTCACTTCCCTGTTGCGGCCGCTCACGGCGTGTTTCGATTCGTAGGCACTGGGCAGCAGGTCTTTCCTCACAGCCCTGAGACACTACACTGCTTCCTCACTGTAGAATATCATATTGAGCTTTTCAGCTAAATAAGTCATGTGACGTTTGTTAGATTAGGTACACTTCCTATAATACCCTTACATGGTTTCCCTCTCTCTCTCTCCCTCTCTCTCTCTCGACATGTGCCACATGTAGGTGTCTGTAGGTATGT
>NW_027506881.1:816259-818759 GCF_052324685.1 Brachyhypopomus gauderio
GTTCCTCCAGAGTGACCTCACAACACTTCTTCCAGAGTGACCTCACGACACTCTTCCTCCAGAGTGACCTCACAACACTCTTCTTCCAGAGTGACCTCATGACACTCTTCTTCCAGAGTGACCTCATGACACTGTTCCTCCAGAGTGACCCTCACAACATTCTTTTTCCAGAGTGACCTCATGACACTCTTCTTCCAGAGTGACCTCATGACACTCTTACTCCAGACTCATGACCCAATTCATAGCATCAATCATTTTTAAGCCTTGTTCATATAAACCCATGTGTAACCATAAGTAGCCATTACTGTCACATTAACATACACACACGTACACACACACACACACACACACACACACACACACACACACACACACATACACACACACACACACACACGTACACACACACACACACACACACACACACACACACACACGTACACACACATACACACACACACACACACACACACACACACACACACACACACACACACACACACACACACACACTGCGGGTGTGATCTGTACTGAGGAGGTCCACTCCCATACAGCTCCCAGCGGATGAGCCCCCCCCCCCCCCCCCCCCCCCCCCCTTCCTTCCATTGTCCGCAGACATTTTAGATGGAGCTGTCTGATTAGAGAGTGGGTGGAGGTTGGGTGGAGATGGGGGGGGGACACAGAATGAATAGTGTGAAGGAAATGAGAAGGTCACAGTTGGCCAGAGACATATGGTGTAATACCTCCACGATGACATCATCCCTGACCTCATAGGTCAGACTGTTTCATCCGTGTTCACAGTACGTGTTGGGACCCGCGTTGCTGCCTGGCGCGGTGAGCGTCTGTGTGTGACGGACAGTGAGTTTAGTTCCAGTCCTAATCGAACAGGCCTAATCCACTCAAGCCCAGCGCACCGTGGCACGTGAGCGTTGAGCCCAGGTGTGTTCGATTAGAGCTGGACCCCTCCGCGTCCACATCCCACAGTATCAGGACCAGATGGTTTGGATCACGTGTCCTCGAGGGGAAGGTTAAGGTCTGAATGGATCTGTGCTCAGGAGAGGACTGGTGTGCATCTAGAGGACATGTCTCCAGAGGGAGATGCGGGACAACCGGTATGGAGCCGGACGCGTCCCTGTCCACTCTGTGCACACGCGGTGCTGGAGGACACGTGGAATACACTGCAGGCTGTAGTCACGATGGTCACGTGGAAGACGGGGCTCGTTAGGAGGGAGAGCAGGAAATCTCCCCCAATTAGCCATGACCTTTAACCCAGGCTGCTCTCTCACTGCTTCCCATGACCACGGTCACTGTGTGTGTGTGTGTGTGTGTGTGTGTGTGTGTGTGTGTGTGTGTGTGTGGGTAGGTGGGCTGGGTACATATTTTTACTGGTCCCACTGGCCAGGTCCATGACAGTAAATGCCAGGTGCATTCTGGGATGTGTCCAGTCAGCGCTCTGGTGACAGGAAGCAGGATATCTGCTACTTCCTCCTCAGATGTGATGAAGATGAGTAGTGCAGGGAGATGAAGATGTTTCTGTTTTCTGTTGGGATTTTTTTGTTCTGTAATAATAGAAGTTTTAGAAGAAACTGAAACTGCTCTATCTTACCAAATGTCCTCTACACACACACACACACACACACACACACTCACACACACACACACACACACACACACACACACACACACACACACACACACACACACACACACACACACACACACACACACACACACACACACATTGCTGAGAGAAGATTGTGGCCTTTATCATATCATTATGTTGCCATAGCAGCACAACTTTTATATAAAAAAAAAAAAATAAGCTAGCTTAGAGTTTAAGCTCTAACTCTACCAACAACAACACCAATACCACCCACACCAAGTCAGTCACTTTAATAAGGTAAAGCCTGTAATATCTGTCTAAGGGTCTTTGACATTTACAAATGTTCTGGTTATGTATGCATGTAATGTGTTGTGTGTGTGTGTGTGTGTGTGTGTGTGTGTGTGTGTGTGTGTATGTGTGTGTGTGTGTGTGTGTGTGTGTGCGTGTGTGTGTGCGTGTGTGTGTCTGTGTGTGTGTGTGAGAGAGAGAGAGGACTTGTCAAACTCGTTTTACTCGCAACGTTATGGAAAGTTTTAATGACAAAATGGAAACGTGTTCCTCTGGCACAATCTTGTCCCTACTGCGCTTGTGTGTGTGTGTGTGTGTTTATGCATGTACAACAGCACTACAGTCACACTTCAACAACACTACAGTTACACTACAATAACACCACAGTCACACTACAACAACACTAGAGTTACACTACAACACTATCGTTACACTACAACAATACAGTTAAACTACAATAACATGACAGTCACACTACAACAACACTATCATTACACTACAACAATACAGTTAAACTACAATAACATGACAGTCACACTACAACAACACTATCATTACACTACAACAATACAGTTAAACTACAATAACATGACAGTCACACTACAACAA
>NW_027506881.1:823759-828759 GCF_052324685.1 Brachyhypopomus gauderio
CTGGACTAGGGTTAGGATTTACTGGAGTAGACTAGTGTTGAACATGTCTCACGATGATGAGTATTGTGGTACTGTGTGTTGGCGTACTGACCTGTCCCTTGATGAGGTCATGAGGTGCATGTTTTGAGGACGTTCAGGACACAGCTCTATGTGGACATTTGAGTTGACTATTACAGCAGGATGCCCTGGGCTTGGTGTATGGGTGTGTGTGTGTGTGTGTGTGTGTGTGTGTGTGTGTGTGTGTGTGTGTGTGTGTGTGTGTGTGTGTGTGTGTGTGTGTGTGTGTTAGAGTGCATGTGAGAGTCTGAGCTGAGCCTGTAGTTGAACACCCATGTGAGATGTAACTGTGGGTGTTTCCTGTTCTAGGAGCACAACCAGGAACACAGAGGAAATGAGTGTCCTGTTTTTAAGAGTGCGAAGAATCTGTTTCTCTGGTTGTTGTTGTTACAGATACACACACACACACACACACACACACACACTCCTCTGTACCACGTTCACATGTTGAGGATGTGTGTGAACTCCTTCCTGGGCCTGACTCTCAGCCCAGCACTCTCACGTGGGCTGGTGGGCTCTGCTGGTCTCAGATCAGCTCCACCGCTGCACACACGGTGGCGTCACTGGATCCGCCCTCATTGTGTCTATTAGTGCTGTAGCCTCAGTGCTTGGCAGGTCTGGAGTCAGTGGGGGAGTAGCACCTGTACACAGAACGCACTGCATCCCCACAATGCCTTTCACCTCAGACACCCAACACACATTGGTGTTCCACTTCCAACTGCTCGAGTAATCTGCTTGAGTTGTGTGGAGTGTGTGTGTGGAGTGTGTGTGGTGTGTGTGTGGAGTGTGTGTGGTGTGTGTGTGGAGTGTGTGTGGTGTGTGTGTGGAGTGTGTGTGTGTGGTGTGTGTGTGGTGTGTGTGTGGAGTGTGTGTGGAGTGTGTGTGGTGTGTGTGTGGAGTGTGTGTGGAGTGTGTGTGGAGTGTGTGTGGAGAGTGTGGAGTGTGTGTGGAGTGTGTGTGGTGTGTGTGTGGAGTGTGTGTGGAGTGTGTGTGGAGCATACCTGTCAAGTTTAGTATTTAAAAATACGGTACATTTCCCGTATATGACGTCATCACCTAATTTGCATAATCAGTTATTTGCTTATAGCTGCAATCGAGGCTGTAGGAGAAACGAAAACATCTTTGGAGTGGCAAAAAGTGAAGAAAAAACACCCCAAATATGTTTTGAACTACAAATGAATAAAAAAAAATTTATTTTCTAGTGGTATTTCTAGCTACAAATGGGGACATCTCCTGGGCATATTTCTGTGCCTTTAGCCCGCATTTGTGCTTGGCAGATTGTTCGTGCTGACGGACATCGTTCCTTCCCCCATGAGAGACACTAAAATCACAGCTACATATCTTACAGAATGAGTAGCTATGCCCCTTCATGCTCCACTTTAGGAAAATAAATTCCCTGTCCCATTCGTCAAGGTACTCACACGTACGCTTAGCTTTTTAGGCAGGACTGCCTTCTCTCGTTAAATCCATTTCTGATTTGTTGTTCCAGGTATGCTCCCACTGTCGATACTAAACCCGCGAGTTTTAATTTTTTTTTTTTAAAGCATTCATGTGTCGCTCCAAACAGAATTCTGTCACTATCCTCGCGAGAACTGCTACCTGCAGTAGTCTGGGTGGCAGTTCTCACGAGGCTAGTGACACAATTCTGTTTGGAGCGGCACATGAATGCTTTAAAAAAAATAAAAATTGAAAACTGAAAATACGGGACAAATACGGGAAAATAAAAATACGGGACGACGCCGGGACAGAGCGGTAAAATACGGGACTGTCCCGGCCAAAACGGGACACTTGACAGGTATGGTGTGGAGTGTGTGTGGTGTGTGTGGTGTGTGTGGAGTGTGTGTGGAGTGTGTGTGGTGTGTGTGGAGTGTGTGTGGAGTGTGTGTGGTGTGTGTGGAGTGTGTGTGGTGTGTGTGGAGTGTGTGGAGTGTGTGTGGAGTGTGTGTGGTGTGTGTGGAGTGTGTGTGGAGTGTGTGTGGTGTGTGTGGAGTGTGTGTGGTGTGTGTGGAGTGTGTGTGGTGTGTGTGGAGTGTGTGTGGAGTGTGTGTGGTGTGTGTGGAGTCTGTCCTCTGCACTTCCTGTCTTCTGCTCCTGTATGTCTCTGTGTTTGGGCTTTCGGAAACTGTTGATGGTGTGTGTGTGTGTGTGTGTGTGTGTGTGTGTGTGTGTTTCTGTTGCTGGCTGGGGTTTGTTGTGTTACAGTACTGTTTGCATTACAGTAGAGTGTGTGTTACAGTAGAGTGTGTGTTACAGTAGTGTGTGTGTGTTCTGGAGGTTGTGTGCACACACAGCTGGGGCTCATGTGCCTTGATAGTGTGGAGTGTTTGTGTGTGTTGAACACCTCAGGCTGATTTCCTGTGTTATCAACACGACACCTTTCATCAGCTTCCCTCACTAACGCCAACGGCCGTTCTAAACCAACATCTTATAACCACATCTGAACCTCTACACACTGCTGCAGTGTGTAGCCACTTGGGAAACCTCGTATAAAATTTAATTAGCTACATAAAGTCCTGATCTCTTTTTCTCTCTCTCCCACTGTCTCTCTCCCTCTCACTCTCCCTCTCTCTCTCCCTCTGTCTCCTTCTCTCTCTCTCTCTTCCTCTGTCTCCCTCTTTCTCTCTCTCCCTCTCCCTCTTTCTCCCTCTCTCTCTCTCTCTCTCTCTCTCTCTCTCTCTCTCTCTCTAGTCACGTGAACAGTCAGACGATGAACAGGATGACCCTGTTAAGTTTAAGAGGCTCCATAAACTGGTCAACTCCACCCGCCGTGTGCGTAAGAAGCTGATCAAGGTGGAGGAGAGTCGTAGGCAGGACTCTGCAGGTACACACAGCACACTGGCCACACACATACTCACTGTGCACCAATGCTGCCAGTGGAACCAGTGGAACCATATATTTATGACTGTAGAGGATCATGGTGCACTGTGTTGATTAAAATTTATATCATAGCTGATCATTTTGAAAAAAAAAGGATTTATCATAATGTTTACAGTAGGTAATGTACATTAGGTACATCTGATCTGCAGTAGGATAAGTGTTGTAGGTGTATCATGGGTGTATCGTAGGTGTATCATGGGTGTATCGTAGGTGTATCGTTGGTGTATTGTAGGTGTATCGTGGGTGTATTGTAGGTGTATCGTAGGTGTATCGTGGGTGTATCATAGATGTATCGTGGGTGTATTGTGGGTGTATCGTAGGTGTATCGTGGGTATATTGTAGGTGTATCGTGGGTATATTGTAGGTGTATCGTGGGTGTATCGTGGGTGTATAGTCGGTGTATAGTGGGTGTATTGTGGGTGTATCGTGGGTGTATAGTGGGTGTATAGTGGGTGTATAGTGGGTGTATTGTGGGTGTATAGTGGGTGTATCGTGGGTGTATAGTGGGTGTATCGTGGGTGTATAGTCGGTGTATAGTCGGTGTATTGTGGGTGTATTGTGGGTGTATCGTGGGTGTATAGTGGGTGTATCGTGGGTGTATCGTGGGTGTATTGTGGGTGTATTGTGGGTGTATCGTGGGTGTATAGTGGGTGTATTGTGGGTGTATAGTCGGTGTATAGTGGGTGTATCGTGGGTGTATTGTAGGTGTATCGTGGGTGTATAGTCGGTGTATAGTGGGTGTATTGTGGGTGTATCGTGGGTGTATAGTGGGTGTATCGTGGGTGTATAGTCGGTGTATCGCGGGTGTATCATGGGTGTATTGTAGGTAAGCTCTTGTCTTCTTAATTCCACAGACTCTCTGAGTTTGGATGCCTCCCCCTCATGTGAAGACACAAGCGCTCTCTACGCTGACGTCCACAAGAAGTCGTCCCGTGGCCTGGACGCCTCCCTGTCCTCCCTGACCCAGGAGCAGCTTTCCTTGGACGGGGAAGCCGAGAGCCTGACCACATCGCCCTCATCCAGCAGCCTGGAGGCGTGGAGCTCCGCGCACCGGCTGGTGAAGGCCCAGGGCCCCCACCCCCACGGGCTGATCCGGCCGGCCCACAAGGCCGTCCCCAGCCTGGCAGGCGGCAGCGGCTCCTCCTTCTCTGAGCTGGAAGGTCCGGGAGACGACGAGTCCAGGGCGTGGCACTCAGCTACCGGCGGCGACCAGCGGAGGGCGCTCTCGTCTCAGTCACACGGGGTAAGTGGCAGTGGCGTGTATGCCCCCCATGGCCTGACGCGGCCCCGCCCACAGCAGCGTCGTCTGCCCGCGCCTCCGGGCGAAGTCAGGGGCCGTCCGCCCATCTCCACCTGGCAGCGGAGCCGGCCCGACCCAAACTACGCCTACTCCAACAAGCACCTGCAGCACCAGCGCCCCCGCCAGGCCCGCCAGACCCACGGCTCCCCCGGTTCGTCCGCCCCGCCCTCCCCGCGCCCGCGAGATCCCGCCCGGGACAAGGCCAAGGCCGGGGTGGCTTCGGGGGGCGGCTGGCTCTTCCCCGCCCGTCGCCTGAGGGGCAGATCGGCCGTCAGCGAGCTGAACATCACCTACGTGGTGGAGCGCAGCCTGCACGGCCACCTGAACTGGGCCGGCCTGGTGCGGCCCGCCACGCCCGCCAAGGCCGAGCGCCTGTGCCTCCTGGACGACGAGCGCCCTGCCGACAGGAAGTGGGCGTCCAGCGTGGACCGCTGCACCAAGCGCGTGCTCTTACGCATCCAGCAGAAGTCTGTGAGTGAGGTGGCAGAGCGGGGCCACAGCGCCACCCTCTGGACCGGAGGAGCAGGTTACAGCTGGGCTACTGATTAGAACTGCAGGCAGTTAGAGGTTCACCTGGTGGTGAGGGGTTTGGGGGCAGAACCAGAGTCTTCTAGGGCCAAATAAGATGCTTCACCTTTGGCTCACTCATCTTCTACTGAGACCACATCCTCTGTCTCCTCTGTCTCCATCCTCTGTCTCCTCTAGGACATAGGTTGCCTCTCAGTAATGGCCATGGAGAACCACCCTCAGCTCTCGTGTGCGGCAG
>NW_027506881.1:838759-881259 GCF_052324685.1 Brachyhypopomus gauderio
TCACCCTGCACACTCATTAATATCACCCTGCACACTCTCATTATTATCACCCTGCACACTTATCAGTATCAGTATCACCCTGCACACTCTCATTAGTATCACCCTGCACACTCTCATCAGTATCAATATCACCCTACACACTCTCATCAGTATCACCCTGCACACTCTCATTAGTATTAGTATCACCCTGCACACTCTCATCAGTATAACCCTGCACACTCTCATCAGTATCACCCTGCACACTCTCATTAGTATTAGTATCACCCTGCACACTCTCATCAGTATCACCCCGCACACTCTCATCAGTATCACCCTGCACACTCATCAGTATCACCCTGCACACTCTCATCAGTATCAGTATCACCCTGCACACTCATTAGTATCACCCTGCACACTCATTAGTATCAGTATCACCCTGCACACTCTCATCAGTATCACCCTGCACACTCATCAGTATCACCCTGCACACTCTCATTAGTATCACCCTGCACACTCATTAGTATCAGTATCACGCTGCACACTCTCATTAGTATCACCCTGCACACTTTCATCAGTATCACCCTGCACACTCTCATTAGTATTAGTATCACCCTGCACACTCTCATCAGTATCACCCTGCACACTCTCATTAGTATCACCCTGCACACTCTCATCAGTATAACCCTGCACACTCTCATCAGTGTCACCCTGCACACTCTCATTAGTATTAGTATCACCCTGCACACTCTCATCAGTATCACCCCACACACTCTCATCAGTATCACCCTGCACACTCATCAGTATCACCCTGCACACTCTCATCAGTATCACCCTGCACACTCTCATCAGTATCAGTATCACCCTGCACACTCATTAGTATCACCCTGCACACTCATTAGTATCAGTATCACCCTGCACACTCTCATCAGTATCACCCTGCACACTCTCATTAGTATCACCCTGCACACTCATTAGTATCAGTATCATCCTGCACACTTTCATTAGTATCACCCTGCACACTCTCATTAGTATCACCCTGCACACTCTCATCAGTATCACCCTGCACACTCATCAGTATCACCCTTAAGTGTTAAGTAATGTTCCACAATAAACTGGCCAACACCAGTTCTGAAGTAATAAAGCGATGCAGTCATATGTGATTCAGTCATATGTGATGCAGTCATATGTGATGCAGTCATATGTGATTCAGTCATATGTGATTCAGTCATATGTGATTCAGTCATAAGTGATTCAGTCATATGTGATTCAGTCATATGTGATTCAGTCATAAGTGATTCAGTCATATGTGATGCAGTCATATGTGATTCAGTCATATGTGATTCAGTCATAAGCGATTCAGTCATATGTGATTCAGTCATATGTGATTCAGTCATAAGCGATTCAGTCATATGTGATTCAATCATATGTGATTCAGTCATAAGCGATTCAGTCATAAGTGATTCAGTCATAAGTGATTCAGTCATAAGTGATTCAGTCATATGTGATGCAGTCATATGTGATGCAGTCATAAGTGATTCAGTCATATGTGATGCAGTCATATGTGATGCAGTCATATGTGATGCAGTCATAAGTGATTGAACTGACCATTGTAGCATGTGCACTGTCACGGCTGCACTGGGTATCTGTTTAAACTGGAGGAGAAAACCCAAGATAATGAGTAATGAGTCAGACGTGTGTCATGCCACATTCCAATTTTAAACAACTTTTTTCCCATTTTGTTGTTGAAATATAAATGTTAACAATAATCTCTCACAAACACAAATGGTACTGTAAGCCAACTTCTAACATCGTTTGCATGTAACATTGACCCACTAACAAACTTCTAATCTTGTGCTTTTGCTTTTAATTGATTAATATTTTATTATTCGCATTTTAAGTTTCTGCATGAATCAGGATTAGGTTGGATTAAATTAACACATGCCACAGCCTTTAACGTGAGGTCAAAGTGGACCATTTGACATTAGTATTAATAAGTATTGCCATTAGTATTGGCAATCATTAGTATTACCATAAGTATTCAAGTAGGGGGCGTGTGTTGAGGGTGCAGCTCTGTGTTTCAGGGAAGCCCCGTAAGGTCAGCTGCTCCAGTCGGAGCTCGGGGGGCTGTGAGCCAGGCCCCGCCCCACCACGCGACTACCCCACCCTCCCCGTGACCAGCTCCACCCAGGCGCTCCAACACCAGGCCAAGAAGGAGCGCAGGTTCCCCAGAAGCGTTCCCCCGGGTGCCGTGATGGGCCTGGGTCTGGAGAGGCCCCCGCGGGCGGGGCGTGGCCCCTGCATGCCCGCCAGCCGCAGCTGTGAGGAGCTGGATGGGCCACAGGAGGCGGCGAAACCCTGGAAGCGCTCACACTCCCTGGGGGACCTGCGGTGGGGGCAGGCCTTCCAGCATGGGGGCGGGGCCCAGGAGGGGGCAGAGCCTCAACGCAACACCCAGGATATGAGGATTGAAGGGGCGGAGCGCAAGACTGTGCTGCCTGGGCGGGGCCAAACTAGATGTGGGTGGGGCCAGGTGGAGAGGCCTCCAGTGCCCACCCAGCTGCCCCTGAAACCCACATGTGCTACACCTGCCCAACCCCCGCACGTCCTGTCTGTCTCCGCCCCCACCAGCCCGGCTGCTCGGACTCATCCCAAAAAGCCACCCGTGCCCCCTCCAGTGCCCGCTAAAAAGTCCAAGGAGCGGCTGGTGAACGGCCTACGCCACCCGCCACCGGTCCTGCCTGGCTCCACCCCTGCCACGCCCACTCTGGCACCGAAACCAAGAAGCGGCCCTGCCAGTCCCTCTGAGGGAGCTCCACCCACACCCGTGTCCCCAGGTGGTACCGACAGCCTGCCGAGTGTGCCTCCTCCCTGGCTGTCGGACCTGCCGGCGTCCGCCTGCCCACAGATTCACGGAGTCAAGGTGGCCCACGGCAGAAAGCTCTCCCACGCCAAAACTGGAGCCTTGGAGACAGAGCTGGACGAGAGGCTGAGGTCAGAGGGCATCGACCTCACCACAGAGCCCTACTCAGACAAGGTACGAGAACAGCTGCGCTTCCTGCCACAATCAACTTACTAACATGATTAGGAAACGAGAAAAATGAAAAAATAGTCAAACATGATTTGGAATATAATGTCATGTGCGACTTACCTTAAAAATCTATTATAAATGAGACATTGCATCCAGTGTAATGAGACTAGAGTGGGTGTCAGTTGGTTTCTTGTTTGAACGTGTTGGTCGTATGGCAGCAGCATTACGAGCAAGTTGCAGTCTGCTAGCTGTGGTACTAGGAGTCTACTAGGAGTCTACTAGGAGTCTACTAGGAGTCTCCTAGGAGTCTACTAGGAGTCTGCTAGGAGTCTACTAGGAGTCTACTAAAGGGAAACACACACCAGGCTACTTCTCTCCTGTGTGTAGCGAGGGCGTGGAAGGATGCCAATACAGAGGCATTTGCCTTTTTTAACACACTGTTTTTTTTTAGCAGTGCGTTTAGCACTGCAAACATAGTAGCAAACATAGTAACAACCATGACAGGGAATTACTCAAAGAGGAGCAACAAACACATCATCGGCACACGTTAAATAGCTTAACAGAAACAAGAACCAAGCGCAACAAATGACGATAATGAGACAAGCAACAGGTGTGATGGATGAACACACACAGAAACACGTCCAAAGGAAACACATATATGGATAAAAACGGACACAGCCCGAACACATGCCAAAGGGATCGGTCCGGTGGTCAAGGCTGTATCGTGCAGTGTTGTATAAAGTATTAGAGACCCATACTTGAGTAAAAGTACAAGTACTCTATCAAAAAAATGACTTGAGTAGACGTTGAAGTGTTCTTTAAAAACTTTACTTAAGTAGAAGTACAGAAGTATTCAGCTTTTTTTGTACTTAAGTATTGCAAGTAGTTTATTCTAAAATGTATTACTCAAGTACTGAAAGTAAAAAGTACAAGTATTGTGTTTTGAATTAATTAAAGAATTGTTTTTATATATCACTTACAAATCAAAGATGTCAAAGACCACAAATACAAGTCCTCTGTATGTACAAACAAGTAGCAACTTAAAAAACTGGGCTTAACACTTCGTACACAAAAAACAGATAACTTATGTCCCACTACGTCGTATGCTTGATGCAGAAGTACAAGTTTGCCTTAATTTAGCTGAGATAATGAGGTGTATTTTGGACGTAAAATCCATCCGTCGGATTCTAAGGGTGAGCCTACTGCCCTGCGTTTACCCTCAATAAATGCCCTTACCCTATAAAAACACTACACTATAAAATGGGCACATGATTAGTCAGCCTGAAGAGACACGGCTTACTGTTGCTAAAAACACAACTCAGCGTGACGTCGCCTTTATGATTGCCAGGTAATGTTAAGTGAATACTGCAGCACGTCATGAACATAATTAGGTTAGTTAGCTAAGATATCTAACCTAACTAGCGCTTACTGACAGCTAAAGCTGGTGTGTCTTCTGTGCATTATATTTATAACTTACATTGATGTGTTTTTTACAGTTCGAAGGTGAATTTTTGAAGGCCAACATTTCACACTCTTTAGGGAGACAGAGATGGCACTTCATCCTATAGGAATTTACTTTCACTCCAGCAAACGCAAACACTGTCTCTAGGGCCAGGGTGGTCTCCTTCCTCACCCTCACCGCCACAATCACTCCATGTTGAAGGTGTGGAAGGTGCCAATATATGTACATTAAAACGCCAACAAGTTTATTATGCAGCACTTATGCTGCTCTTCTGCTGTTACCAGTGCATGAATTCCACCTTCTAACTTCGCACAAAAATCGAGAGGTGCACGACCTCACGACGCGACCGCCCGCATGGCCAATGCGCATGGGCGAGCCACCGCGATTGCGTCATTTTTGCCGGACACTTGCGCAGTCACGACGTGTCAAGTGAACCTAAAATACGAAGCTCAAGTGTTCAGTGAAGGCAGCAGCCGAGTTAACGAGACGCGACCGGAGCATGCGCAGTTTTCTCATAAGACAGCCTGATCGCTTGACCCGGTGACAGCGCCAGCTAACATGTTTATAATTGTAACGAGTAACTATACAGCACGTAAAAAAATGTATCGGAGTAAAAGTATTAAACTGATGGAAAATATGTAGTGAAGTAAAAGTGGAAGTAGGAGAAAAAAATAATACTCCAGTAAAGTACAGATACAGCATTTTAGTACTTAAGTACAGTAGTGAAGTAGTTCTACTTCGTTACTATACAACTCTGGTATCGTGACACTGTGGATTGAGAGCAAAAATCTGGTTTAGTAAAGTTTTAGTAAATCTGTTTTTATCTGTTTTCAGTACCAGATTCAAAAGTTATACACAATTATTATATTTCAGTAATAATTAATAAATCTCTTAACTCAGAACGTTTTGTTCTTTCCCACATAACAAATAAGTCAGTTAAAAGACGTCTTCTGTATACAGTATAATACTCTAGACGTTATACCCAGCTTGGCTGGCGGTGTGTTGATGAGCAGTGACCCATTAACCCAACGTCCACTGGGACACCCTGTGGTCGGGGGACACCCTGTGATCGCGGGATTGGAGTGAAGAGTCCTTGCAAACGCAGTCTGGGAGCAGTTTCACAACTCCTCAAAGGCCAAAAAGACTTCAGCCAATGTTAATGGAGTTATGGGGCGCCTGCCACAGAATGAGAAGTGAATTAAAATGGAAGCATATTGAACACTGCAGCTCTTTTAGTGGTGCTGTCACATGACCTTTACTGACCGTTTGATTGGTTATGGTGACATCATGCTGTGTTAGGCCACACCCTCTGCATTGGCTTTCCAGTGTGTGTGTTTGTCATGGACCTCCAAATGAAAGTTGTTTCTCATGTGCAGCAGGTGCAGTGGTGTGAGGTGTGGTGTGAGGTATGGTGTAAGCTGTGGTGTGAGGTGTGGTGTGAGGTATGGTGTGAGCTGTGGTGTGAGGTGTGGTGTGATGTGTAGTGTGAGCTGTGGTGTAAGCTGTAGTGTGAGCTGTGGTGTGAGCTGTGGTGTGAGGTGTGGTGTGATGTGTAGTGTGAGCTGTGGTGTGAGCTGTAGTGTGAGCTGTGGTGTGAGGTATGGTGTGAGCTGTGGTGTGAGGTGTGGTATGATGTGTAGTGTGAGCTGTGGTGTAAGCTGTGGTGTAAGCTGTAGTGTGAGCTGTGGTGTGAGCTGTGGTGTGATGTGTGGTGTGAGGTGTGATGTGAGGTATGGTGTGAGTTGTAGTGTGAGGTATGGTGTGAGCTGTGGTATGATGTGTGGTGTGAGCTGTAGTGTGAGCTGTGGTGTGAGGTGTGGTGTGAGCCGTGTCCCACAGACACCACTCATTTGGTGACATTATTTGTTAAACAAATTAGCAAAATTCACTAAGTGAGTGCCTGATGCTTAGTGACTTTCCCCTTAATACTTAACATTCTGTTGTCTAACGGGATCCACCGTCTCTCTCTTTCTCTCTCTCTCTCTCACTCCCTCTCTCTCTCTCCCTGCCCCCGCCCCCTACTTTCCCTCTAATTCTCCTCCCCATTCTCCTTCCCTCTCTCCCTCCAACTCTACCTACCTCTCTCTCTCTCTCTCTCTCTCTCTCCTGTCCTGCAGCATGGTCGTTGTGGTGTTCCTCAGCTTCTGGTGCAGCGGTACTCAGAAGACCTCCGTCAGCCGGTCAAGGACGTAGCCTCCACCCTGGACCACATCCGAGTTCTCCGGCTGCGCAAGGAGCACCGCATGGCAGTGAGTTCCTGAGACCCTCACCTGTATGGGTTCACACCTGAGACCCTCACCTGTATGGGTTCAGCTCTGAGACCCTCACCTGTATGGGTTCACACCTGAGACCCTCACCTGTATGGGTTCACACCTGAGACCCTCACCTGTATGGGTTCACCTCTAAGACCCTCACCTGTATGGGTTCACACCTGAGACCCTCACCTGTATGGGTTCACCTCTAAGACCCTCACCTGTATGGGTTCAGCTCTGAGACCCTCACCTGTATGGGTTCACACCTGAGACCCTCACCTGTATGGGTTCACCTCTAAGACCCTCACCTGTATGGGTTCACACCTGAGACCCTCACCTGTATGGGTTCACCTCTAAGACCCTCACCTGTATGGGTTCAGCTCTGAGACCCTCACCTGTATGGGTTCACCTCTAAGACCCTCACCTGTATGGGTTCACACCTGAGACCCTCACCTGTATGGGTTCACACCTGAGACCCTCACCTGTATGGGTTCAGACCTGAGACCCTCACCTGTATGGGTTCAGACCTGAGACCCTCACCTGTATGGGTTCACCTCTAAGACCCTCACCTGTATGGGTTCACACCTGAGACCCTCACCTGTATGGGTTCACCTCTAAGACCCTCACCTGTATGGGTTCAGCTCTGAGACCCTCACCTGTATGGGTTCACCTCTAAGACCCTCACCTGTATGGGTTCACACCTGAGACCCTCACCTGTATGGGTTCACACCTGAGACCCTCACCTGTATGGGTTCAGACCTGAGACCCTCACCTGTATGGGTTCAGACCTGAGACCCTCACCTGTATGGGTTCACCTCTAAGACCCTCACCTGTATGGGTTCACACCTGAGACCCTCACCTGTATGGGTTCAGACCTGAGACCCTCACCTGTATGGGTTCACCTCTAAGACCCTCACCTGTATGGGTTCAGCTCTGAGACCCTCACCTGTATGGGTTCACCTCTAAGACCCTCACCTGTATGGATTCAGACCTGAGACCCTCACCTGTATGGGTTCACACCTGAGACCCTCACCTGTATGCATTCTGATCTGAGACCCTCACCTGTATGGGTTCACCTCTAAGACCCTCACCTGTATCGGTTCACACCTGAGACCCTCACCTGTATGGGTTCACCTCTAAGACCCTCACCTGTATGGGTTCACACCTGAGACCCTCACCTGTATGGGTTCAGCTCTGAGACCCTCACCTGTATGGGTTCAGCTCTGAGACCCTCACCTGTATGGGTTCAGACCTGAGACCCTCACCTGTATGGGTTCACCTCTAAGACCCTCACCTGTATGGGTTCACACCTGAGACCCTCACCTGTATGGGTTCACACCTGAGACCCTCACCTGTATGGGTTCAGCTCTGAGACCCTCACCTGTATGGGTTCACACCTGAGACCCTCACCTGTATGGGTTCACACCTGAGACCCTCACCTGTATGGGTTCACCTCTAAGACCCTCACCTGTATGGGTTCACACCTGAGACCCTCACCTGTATGGGTTCAGCTCTGAGACCCTCACCTGTATGGGTTCAGCTCTGAGACCCTCACCTGTATGGGTTCACCTCTAAGACCCTCACCTGTATGGGTTCAGCTCTGAGACCCTCACCTGTATGGGTTCAGCTCTGAGACCCTCACCTGTATGGGTTTCCCAGCTGTCCTGTGCTTTATGGGTTCTGTCTGTCCACCACAGTCCACTGGCCTTGGAGTCCCGCCCACACTGTGTAGCCAAGTGGCTGATTCGCTGAGTTACAGAAAGACTGTGGGGTTTGTGAGGTGGACCTTGATATGACTCATGTATAAATCTTTGATGTGTCTATTTCCTATTTCCTGCACAGCTCTGCGTGCATCCTGCTATCATTAGTCTTCCCATGTTCTTTCTCCACAGATTCCCTCAGGAGGTTTGACCGACATGTACCGGAAGCCTGTGTCTCCTGTTCACCTGAGCTCCATTTCTGATTGGCTGGTGTCCATCGGAATGCCCATGTATTCTGACCTGCTTTTGGCTGCGGGCTATGACACTCTGGGCCGTCTGTCGGTTCTCACAGAGGCAGAAATAAGGGAGGCGGGACTTCGGGAGGAGAGACACATACGCCGTCTGCTGAGTGAGGCCCGCAGTGTCACAGCCAACAGCAGGAAGACGTCATAGCGCCCACGAGGGGTGGCAAGGCCCTCGTCTGAGCCGTTTTAATGGTGTAATAAGCAGCAGTAGCTTTCTGCAGCAGTGGATGGACTGGGAAACGGATCACACTCCTGCAGAAATCCAGGATCGGGCAGACAAGGAAGTAAATGAGGAAAAAGTCTTCGACTGGCCTGTTCTGCTGATGTTTACAGAAAAGGCTTCTGTGGTTCACAGGAACAGTGGTGGAAGCTCTAGTGAGGGCTCCATAACACTGACCTCTGGTCAGGAGCTAAAGGGATTATTGAAGCTCTTTTCTAGTGAGGGCTCCATAACACTGACCCCAGGTCAGGGAGTGGAGGCATTGCCTTTTGAGAGACAGCACACCTTTTACAGAGATTTAGAGATTTTGTAAGGATTAAATGGGGGGAACAAGACTACTACCCAAACCAGCCTTTTCCTCCATTGTTTGATAAATGCTTGTTTTGGAGACCGAGAAACCTTTCTGTGCTTCCTCGAGCACAACCAGGCGATGTAGCCAAAGTTATTTCACTTCCTGCAGGTTAATACGTTAATCTTTCGCTCTCAGTTCAGAGACGTTGACGTCGAAGGACGCATCTTTGATCACCTGTGTGAAATGTTCATCAGATGCTGGGTTGTTTCTCTCTCCAGGGGCGTGGGTCACAGCCATGTGTGTGGTGGGTAATAAAGCCATTTCAGTGCGTCATTATTAAGTTAAGCTTTGCCTTTGTTCTTAATTTAGTTCAAGAAATTATTGTATATTCAGAATGCATTTAACTTCCCAGTGTACTAGCTAACATGCATTACTCAGCATTCTGGGAAATCATCCTTTACTATTAATTCAGTTTCATATCCCTGAGTGTAAAATGTGTTGCCTTATGATCATCTGTGAACCTGCTCCTGCATACACATATACTTCAGACATGTGACTTGACTCTGGTGCATATTTATCTGATATTCTGATTGGCATGGTGCTGATTGACATGTCCCTATCACTGTGGCACTGCTAACTCTACTCTCACTCTCCTCTCACTCTCCTCTCACTCTACTCTCACTCTCCTCTCACTCTCCTCTCACTCTACTCTCACTCTACTCTCCTCTCTCTCTCTCCTCTCACTCTACTCTCACTCTCCTCTCACTCTCCTCTCTCTCCTCTCACTCTACTCTCTCTCTACTCTCACTCTCCTCTCACTCTCCTCTCTCTCTACTCTCACTCTACTCTCACTCTCCTCTCTCTCTCCTCTCACTCTCCTCTCTCTCTCCTCTCACTCTACTCTCTCACTCTACTCTCTCCTCTCTCTCTACTCTCACTCTACTCTCTCTACTCTCACTCTCCTCTCTCTCTACTCTCACTCTACTCTCTCACTCTTCTCTCACTCTACTCACTCTCGACTCTCACTCTACTCTCTCACTCTACTCTCTCACTCTTCTCTCACTCTACTCTCACTCTCCTCTCTCTCTCGACTCTCACTCTACTCTCTCACTCTACTCTCTCCTCTCTCTTTCTACTCTCTCTCTACTCTCTCTACTTAAGCCACAAAGGACGCCAAGCTCTCTTAAACGCTAGTCTTAAATGTCCAACTAATTTAAATCAGATCTGGGATCCAGAGAGACACAGGCGGGTCAGGCTGCTCCACACCCTGGGGGTCAAAGGTCGAGTCTCCAGGGGGCACTAAGAGAAGCCATGGGGAGTGCACACAGATCCACTGCCAAAAGATTTATTTAGATAATCGAGCACAGTTTTATAGTAGAGCAACGGGGTGTGGGGGTGTGGCCATGTGGGTGTGTGGGTGTGGCCATGTGGGTGTGTGGGTGTGGCCATGTGGGTGTGTGGGTGTGGCCATGTGGGTGTGTGGGTGTGTAAAGCAATGATGTGTGGGTGTGGGCGTGTGGGTATGTCTCATGTTAGCTTTTCCACTCAACAGTTTAACTCTCGACAGAGTTTATGTCTGTGGAATTATAAAATGCTTCCTGCTATAAGCTGACGGTGTGTGTGTGTGTGTGGGTGGGAGTGGGCGTGTGTGTGTGTAGGTGTGTGTGTGGGAGTGTGTGTGTGTGTGTGTGTGGGTGGGAGTGGGCGTGTGTGTGTGTGTGGGAGTTTGTGTGTGTGTTTGTGTGTGTGTGTGTGTGTGTGGGTATGCTGAATGGATGGTTGTACTCATTCGTCACTAACTCAGTCATTCACCATGACATGCAAGTTGACTGCATGCAGGCGTAGGAGTGAACCATACACACACACACACACACACAAACACAGAAGGGAGACGTAACTCACACACACACACACACATCTGGCCTTGAGGAAGACCGTAGGGGAGGAGATTATGGACATCAAAGTGAGGTCAGATGGCTAGTGGGAGAGCTTCTGAGGAGAGACTGACTGTCTGATATAATTTAAGCATTATCATAGCCTTCTTTCTGTTTATGGCTTGTGGCTGTTAACATACAGAACTGGCAGCATTTAACTGATGTTGCTCTGATCAATAAAACTGATGTAAAAAGCTGCACTCAAGCCAGTGTTACACTGTTATCACTGGCGATATACAGTATAAATGTATTAAAACCATTTGAAAACAAGAAGTCATGTTCAAAGTTAGGTTGGTTTCACAGCAGAAGTGATACCGGCCATGTAACTGTAACTTCTGCAATGCTTTTAATAGATGCTGTGGCACCTTTAGTGAGGAGAAGGTCGTGCTCCATGTGAGTGTTGTACACACTACAGCACGACTCACAGTGGCACTCAAATTCCAGTGGCACTCAAACTGCAGAAAAATGTCCCCAACAGCAGCTGAGAATCAGGAGATTTTTCTCTATCCAAACAGATGCCTTTTTCAAAGAGAATGCAATCATGGGATGGTGTTTTACAAAATGTAAATATTTCATCAGATGTTACTGTTACCGTTAAAATGCACTTTATAGAGGAATCTAGACAAATTAAAGATTTTGGTGTCAGGAAAAAAAGATTTCATATTGGTGAACATTGAAGTCTTTTCAGGTATCACAGAGAATAGATGAGGACTGCTGGTCTCTGACTAGAGTGGTTTTCCTCACCAATACTGTCCTATGTCACCACTCATAAAGTAAAAGATTAACCTTTACATACTAATTTCTTCAAATTGTTTTGAAATTTGAATTTCACAAAAATGAATTATAATTACATGTATAAGATATGATGGACATGTTGCACATTCTGCATAAGTAATTGATATTTAAATAACTTATTTTGTTTCTTTTCATATCAGCTGTAATTATTAGCTGTATAATATCCAATAGCAATACTCTGGCATATTGCTTTAGCGAGTGTCCTGCTACAGTTCCTATTGTAAGATATGTGTACAAACGATTTTATCTGGTTTCAGCTAGCTAATAATTGTCTATAAAAATTTTGCTTGTGTACTGAAAAAAGTCTAAAAATATTTGTCATTCTGAAGTGTAATAAAATTCTTTGACTGGGGCACCAGTGTGTGTGTGTGTGCAATGCATGCATGCAGTGGGGACATACTCACTGGTTTAAAGACTAAAGCCTCAACCTGTCATATGAGGACCCAGAAGATGAACAGGAGATACAACCAGAGGCCCCAACACGTCTCAGATTTATCCTGCTAAACTGCTATGATGTTATATTAAAAAAACTAATAAAACATTGATTCATGCAAGTTTATTTTAAACCTTAATGTCATGTCCAGGTTATTCTATACACCTTGTAATTCCATGCACAAGATTAAATGATCCATAATTTAATTTTAGTGCTATTCAAATCACTTGTCAAATTCACCAAAACCTTCTGAAAAAGCTCCCTGTTGGAAGGTGAATTATGTACTGTAGGTTACAGGAGGTGCCCAGAAGGTGGCGCTGGTGTGGCAAAGGGCTCGACGAGCACGTCCTATGTCTGAACTTTTTCCTCCACGTCCAGTAATCTGACACCGCCGCTAACCCGAAAGCAGAGGATGGTTCCGTGCTCCGTCCGTGAAGCACAAGCGTCTGCGCGCAGGAGGAACGCGCTCGTCTGGCTCTTTGCGCTCCCTCCACGGCGCTTGTTTTGAACGGGTTTAAAGTTGAGCGGTACCGCTGCGGATGGGTGAGTCCCTCTCTCGGCCCCATGTGAGGACACGATGAAGCAGCACACCCGAAGCCCCCGTCTCTACAACCAGAGCTGCGAGCACAGTGGAGAGCAGCACAGGAGTGCGGACTGGTGTTGGGCGTTGCGGCTGCGCTTTGCGCTGCGTGATTATGTGTTCTGCATGTCCACGCTGGTCCTCTTCTGTATCGGCTCGCTGTACTACCAGCTCAACGCTGGACCTCCTCACGTCCTGCTGGACATCCGTCAGTATCTCGGTGAGTTCAAGCGTTTGTGTTGGGCGGTGTGTTGGGGCTGCTGTCTGCCTACAGTGTCGGCGTGTATAAGGTTTCCGTTGTGTGCGGTTGGACCACATCGGGTCCTCCGAAGGTTCTGCGCGTCCGGATTTGTTTAACAGGTCACGGCAGGTTTTCTGGTACCGTGCACCCACTCTGAGCCTTTACTCAAGGAAACGGGAGTCTGGTGGACTTTCGTAAATCAAAATGTGTGATTCAAGCACCCCATAACCCCCCCGTGGAAACTCCACAATATTTGATTAGATAAAGTACTGACAGCAGCTGCATGTATTCATGAACGGGCTCGGGCTCGTGCACTAAGGCCACTTTGGGTCCGCTTGGTGGTCGCAGCTGTGAGCCGAAATGTGCTGTTGAAACACGACACGTCATCGCATCTGGAGAAGTATTCACCAACACGACCTCAGGTAGAAACGTTCAAGATGCACCAACAGGTGACTGGGCTGAATTACCTGCACGTGTCTGGGTGTAAACCAGCCTCACCTGTCCTCGCGCTGGAGGCCTAGATGATCCCGACAGCTGCCAAATGTTTCTGAGGATGGTGATGATTCCGTGGAAATATTAATAACAACCAGTGTGTGCGGCTCGTGTCCGCTCTCGCGTCCGAGTTAAAGGTGCTTGAGTAGAAGTTGTAGTAACATTAGCGCTTTTATTTTTAGTGACTATGTCGCAGTCAAGTGTGTGAAAGCTAGTTTAAAACGTAGCAGCATTATTGTGCTGAACACCAAGCTTCAAACAGCATGCCAAGAGTGTGAAATACAGCTTGAGACAGAAATAGAAAATTATTGGGTTTCTTTCTCTGTGGTTATTGTGTTTTGGAGGTGAGACATTGTAACTATAATTTGAAACAATTGTAAAAAACAAACAAACAAAAAAACAAAGCAAAACTATACTTGTGTATATACAAGAGAACAAGACCGAAGGAGGGAGTAATATCAGGAGTAGTTAGAGGAAGGAGGGAGTAATATCTGGAGTACTTAGAGGAAGGAGGGAGTAATATCTGGAGTAGTTAGAGGAAGGAGGGAGTAATATCTGGAGTAGTTAGAGGAAGGAGGGAGTAATATCAGGAGTACTTAGAGGAAGGAGGGAGTAATATCTGGAGTAGTTAGAGGAAGGAGGGAGTAATATCTGGAGTACTTGGAGGAAGGAGGGAGTAATATCGGGAGTAGTCAGAGGAAGGAGGGAGTAATATCTGGAGTAGTTAGAGGAAGGAGGGAGTAATATCTGCAGTAGTTAGAGGAAGGAGGGAGTAATATCTGGAGTACTTGGAGGAAGGAGGGAGTAATATCTGGAGTAGTTAGAGGAAGGAGGGAGTAATATCTGCAGTAGTCAGAGGAAGGAGGGTGTAATATCTGGAGTAGTTAGAGGAAGGAGAGAGTAATATCTGGAGTAGTTAGAGGAAGGAGAGAGTAATATCTGGAGTAGTTAGAGGAAGGAGAGAGTAATATCTGGAGTAGTTAGAGCAGTGGTCCCCAAACTACGGCCCGCGGGCCGGACACGGCCCGCCTCCACGTTTGACCCGGCCCCCGGAACATTTGACCTGGCCCCCGGAACACCCCCTCCCCCCTACCCCCAGGGAAAAAAATACTGCTCCTTGTGAAAGAGAACGTAATGGCGAAAAGGTTAGGTAAGAGAAAAATTGATTCTGAATGTAGGGTATTTAACCTGCAGTGGACAAACGATTATTTTTTTGTTCAATGCAAAGAAAAGGCTGTTTGTCTCATCTGTAAAGAGGCGCTTGCGGTATTCAAAGAATACAATCTACGACGGCACTATGAATCCCGTCACAAAGACCAGTATGATAGTTTGCAAGGCCAAATGCGGGCAGACAAACTGTTAAAGTTAAAAAGTGGACTGTTAGCTCAGCAGAATACATTTGTACGCCAAGCTCAGCTGAACCAGTCATCCGTTCGGGCCAGCTTTCGGGTTGCTCAAATTATAGCAAGCAGCGGTAAACCTTTCACGGATGGAGAGTTTGTTAAGAAATGTTTGAATGCTGTCGCGGAGGAAGTGTGTCCCGAGAAGAAAGATGTCTTCAATGCAGTGAGTCTGTCAGCGAGTACAATCACCAGACGCATCGAAGAAATCGGGGGTAATGTGTATGTACAGCTGCAGCAGAAGACAAAAGAATTTGACTTTTTTTCATTAGCATTGGATGAGAGCACGGATGTGCAGGACACAGCGCAGCTGGTAATTTTCATTCGTGGAGTTAACGCAAACTTTGAGATGAGCGAGGAGTTGGCAGCCCTCCAAAGTCTCAAAGGGACTACAACGGGGGAGGATATTTTCGGCAAAGTATGCCAAACCATGGAAGACTTGGACCTGGACTGGTCAAAGCTTGCCAGCATTACGACTGACGGGGCTCCTAGTATGGTGGGCGCGTCTCGGGGTCTAACAGGACGCGTGAAGCGGGAGATGGAAGAGCGGGGTCTCACCGCCCCGCTACAAGTCCACTGTTTAATTCACCAGCAGGCACTGTGCTGCAAAGTGTTGAAGTGGGATTCTGTCATGAAGGTTGTGGTGTCATGCATAAACTTAATCAGAGCAAAGGGACTTAAACACAGGGAGTTCCAACAATTCCTGTCTGAGCTGGAGTCTGCGCACGGCGACGTGCTGTATTACACAGAGGTCCGATGGCTGAGCCGGGGCAGAGTTTTGAGGCGTTTTTACGAGCTGCTACCTGAAATTAACGCATTTCTTCATTCAAAAGACAAAACGGTCCCAGAGCTGATGGACCCAGAGTGGAAATGGCACCTGGCATTTTTAACAGACGTGACAGAAATTCTGAACAGCCTTAACTTGCAGCTACAAGGCCAGGGGAAACTCATTTGCGACATGTATTCCCACATAAAAGCATTTGAGGTGAAACTAGCGCTGCTTTTGGAGCAAGTGAAAAAGCACAACTTCGTCCATCTCCCTGCTACCCAAAACCTCTCTGCAGAGAACCCAGCGGTCCCGTTCCCAACTGAAAAGTGCGTGGAAGCACTGGAAATGCTCAAGGCGGAGTTCGGTGTGCGATTCCGTGAACTACATGTTCATGCAAAAGAAATCCGTCTTTTCCAGAACCCCTTTGTTGCCGACATCGATGAAGCCCAGCCTTCTTATCAGTTTGAGTTGGCCGAGTTACAGAACTGTGATGTTCTGAAAGACATGTTCAAGCCCAACAGTCTTATTGACTTCTATGCCGCACTCCCAAACGACACGTACCCTAACATAAAAAAACACGCAATGAAGATGTCCACACTTTTTGGAAGCACGTATATCTGCGAACAAACATTTTCGCACATGAAACTCCTGAAAACTTCGCTGAGATCAAGATTGACAGATGAACATCTGCATCAGTGTTTGAGACTGGCTGTGACTAGAATGGAACCTGACATTCAACTTCTCACCAGCCAAATGCAGGCCCACAGTTCACACTGATGAACATACATAGGTAAGCTCACTTTTCTGACTTGAATGAGTCATTCTGAGTATAAACAAATATGATCATAAAATCTACTGGGATAAAATGCATAAAAAATGTATTGTGCTGTGTAGGTCACAAGGAAGTTGATGAGAGAGAAAGGTATCTACAAGCCTTCTAGAACCTACAATCTACAAAAGGATTATAAGGAAGGAACACGAGAACTTTGAGGGACTACTCATATGAGTCATTTAAGGAAGAAATTCTGTTCTGACAACTTTACCTGTTAAGATGTGCACGGCACAACAGAAAGTTAATGTTCCACAGACTTTTTTTTTTCTGTGAAGAACCCAAAGAGCATTTTTTGGTGTTATTTATTTTAATAATGGTGTTATTTTTTTCTTAAATAGTGTTATTTAGTTGGTTAATAGTGTTATTATTTATTACCAGACTTTTTTCTGTGAAGAACCCAGAGAGGATTATTTAGTTATTATTTCATAAATATTGTTATTTATTTTGTTAATGGTTAATATTTAGTTTGTTAATAGTGTTATTGTTTATTTCTTGACTTTTTTGTGTGAAGATCCCGGAAAGTGTTATTAATGTTTGGTTATGTGTCGCTTTCTGAAAACAATAAATGTTGCAGCACCCCTGTGATTGTCAAACTTTTCTGTTTCAAACTGACCCCGGCCCCCCATCAGAGAAGAGAAAAGTTATTTGGCCCTCGCAGGAAAAAGTTTGGGGACCCCTGAGTTAGAGGAAGGAGGGAGTAATATCTGGAGTACTTGGAGGAAGGAGGGAGTAATATCTGGAGTACTTGGAGGAAGGAGGGAGTAATATCTGGAGTACTTGGAGGAAGGAGGGAGTAATATCTGGAGTACTTGGAGGAAGGAGGGAGTAATATCGGGAGTAGTCAGAGGAAGGAGGGAGTAATATCTGGAGTAGTCAGAGGAAGGAGGGAGTAATATCTGCAGTAGTTAGAGGAAGGAGGGAGTAATATCTGGAGTACTTAGAGGAAGGAGAGAGTAATATCTGGAGTAGTTAGAGGAAGGAGGGAGTAATATCTGGAGTACTTAGATGAAGGAGGGAGTAATATCGGGAGTAGTCAGAGGAAGGAGGGAGTAATATCTGGAGTAGTTAGAGGAAGGAGGGAGTAATATCTGGAGTAGTTAGAGGAAGGAGGGAGTAATATCTGGAGTAGTTAGAGGAAGGAGAGAGTAATATCTGGAGTAGTTAGGGGAAGGAGAGAGTAATATCTGGAGTAGTTAGGGGAAGGAGAGAGTAATATCTGGAGTAGTTAGAGGAAGGAGGGTGTAATATCTGAGTATTCAGAGGAAGGAGGGAGTGTCCTCTAGCAGGTCTGCTGCGTGTGTTGACCTCTAGCAGGTCTGCTGCGTGTGTTGACCTCTAGCAGGTCTGCTGCGTGTGTTGACCTCTAGCAGGTCTGCTGCGTGTGTTGTCCTCTAGCAGGTCTGCCGTGTGTGTTGACCTCTAGCAGGTCTGCTGCGTGTGTTGACCTCTAGCAGGTCTGCTGCGTGTGTTGACCTCTAGCAGGTCTGCTGCGTGTGTTGACCTCTAGCAGGTCTGCTGCGTATGTTGACCTCTAGCAGGTCTGCTGCGTATGTTGACCTCTAGCAGGTCTGCTGCGTATGTTGACCTCTAGCAGGTCTGCTGCGTGTGTTGTCCTCTAGCAGGTCTGCTGCGTGTGTTGTCCTCTAGCAGGTCTGCCGTGTGTGTTGACCTCTAGCAGGTCTGCTGCGTGTGTTGACCTCTAGCAGGTCTGCTGCGTGTGTTGACCTCTAGCAGGTCTGCTGCGTATGTTGACCTCTAGCAGGTCTGCTGCGTATGTTGACCTCTAGCAGGTCTGCTGCGTGTGTTGTCCTCTAGCAGGTCTGCTGCGTGTGTTGACCTCTAGCAGGTCTGCTGCGTGTGTTGACCTCTAGCAGGTCTGCTGTGTGCAGGCAAAGGGTTGAGCAGCTGGTGTGAGAAGAGACTCGTACACAAACCACTGAACATCTTCACGTCTCCACATGTATGGGAGGATGAACTAGAGCAGAAGAACATTAATCACACTCTATTGTCTCACTGTGTGTGTGTGTGTGTGTGTGTGTGTGGGGGGGGGGGGGGGGGGGGGGAGTTATTCAAGCAGAATAAATGGATGCTGCATTTAAGTGCAGTGTTATTGGCTAAAAGTAGTGTGTTAGTGTGTTGGTGCATACCATGGAGATTCATAGCAACAAGGGTGTGTGTGTGTGTGTGTGTGTGTGTGTGAGTGATAATCCTGCTACATGCATGTAAATGCGTATAATCTTTCCGTAATTATTTCAGTTTCCAGTTCTTTAACATGTGTGCTGATGTATGTGTGTTATCAAAGGCCAGAATTTGATGCTGCTTGGAAGATGCATGAAAGTGAAACTGTGTTCTGTATTAAGTGTGAGTGGACTCTGTTA
This sequence comes from Brachyhypopomus gauderio, assembly GCF_052324685.1. Taxonomy (NCBI): domain Eukaryota; kingdom Metazoa; phylum Chordata; class Actinopteri; order Gymnotiformes; family Hypopomidae; genus Brachyhypopomus; species Brachyhypopomus gauderio. Next base: position 857,852 of record NW_027506881.1, read on the forward strand.
GTCATTAATACAGCAGGCAGCTGCAAGCATAACCATAAACACAGGGTGGACATATGACCCGAACTTCAGCATTAACACCTCCGTCACCTCTCTCCCTGTCTCTCCCTCTCTCCCTGTCTCTCTCTCTCTCTCTCTCTCCGTCTCTCTCTTCCTCTCTCCCTGTCTCTCTCTCCGTCTCTCCCTGTCTCTCTCTCCGTCTCTCCCTCTTCCTCTCTCCCTGTCTCTCTCTCTCTCTCTCTCTCTCCGTCTCTCTCTTCCTCTCTCCCTGTCTCTCTCTCTCCCTCTCTCCCTGTCTCTCCCTCTCTCCCTGTCTCTCTCTCTCTCCCTGTCTCTCCCTCTCTCCCTGTCTCTCTCTCTCTCTCTCTCTCCGTCTCTCTCTTCCCCTCTCCCTGTCTCTCTCTTCCTCTCTCCCTGTCTCTCCCTCTCTCCCTGTCTCTCCCTCTCTCCCTGTCTCTCCCTCTCTCTCTCTCTCTCTCTCTCTCTCTCTCTCTCTTCGTCTCTCTCTTCCCCTCTCCCTGTCTCTCTCTCTTCCTCTCTCCCTGTCTCTCTCTCTTCCTCTCTCCCTGTCCCTCTCTCTCCGTCTCTCCCTGTCTCTCTCCCTCCCTCTCTCTCTCTCTCTCTCTCTCTCTCTCTCCGTCTCTCTCTTCCTCTCTCCCTGTCTCTCTCTCTTCCTCTCTCCCTCTTCCCCACTCTGTGATGGAGTCGTTCCTAAAACAGTCCATCCGGATACAGTGGCATCTGTGGAATGTTTTGGTTTTAGAGACACAAGAATCTCCAGCGATGCGCTCAAACAGCCCACGGAGCAGAAGATCAGAAGTGTGTGTGTGAGGGTGTGTGTAGGTCTGGGTGTGTGTGTGAGGGTGTGGGGGTGTGTGTGTGTAAGGATGTGTGGGTGTGGGGGTGTGTGTGTGTAAGGATGTGTGTGTGTGGGTGTGTGTGTGTAGGTCTGGGTGTGTGTGTGTGAGGGTGTGGGGGTGTGTGTGTGTAAGGATGTGTGTGTGTGAAGGTGTGGGGGTGTGTGTGTGTAAGGATGTGTGTGTGTGGGTGTGTGGGCTCATTTTAGAGCCTACTATTAATTATGCTTGTTCAAGGAGCTGTAATTTGTAGACCTGCATAGAGATCACACACCTGCAGCTGCTGGAGGTCTGGACCAGAGATCCAGACCAAGATCTAGATCAGAGGCCGAGCCATCTGGTCCCCACATACCACACACAAATCCTGCATACGCAAGCAGCCACACGTGACATTCACCCTGGAAACATGACGGTGTGTGTGTGCTTGTGTTTGTGTGTGCTTGTGTTTGTGTGTGCTTGTGTTTGTGTGTGCTTGTGTTTGTGTGTGCTTGTGTTTGTGTATGTGGTGACTTTGGAATGTGTACGTCTGAAAAACACACACATAAACACACACCACACAGTCTGCAGCAGATCTTTGAGTGAGTTATAGGGGTGGACTTACAGATGAACAGCATCATCCATCTGCCCGTCACACACACACACACACACACACACACACACACACACGTCCTGCCAGACATACTTACTCTCCTCTGAGAGTATGTATGTATTTTAAGGAGTTTGGCGTCCAGCCGATGAAAACCATGCATGAGCTGTTTGTTTAGATGACATCAAACAATGTTGCCCCTGGTTTAAATTAATATTACATAAAAACACATATTTTAATTGCAAAGGCTCAATCAATTAACAGTAATTCCTATATTAATGTAATTAAAAAGACATTGAAGCCTAATGCTGAAAGCATGTGAAAATGTAAAAGTATCTTACAAAGAAACTTCTTCATCCACATCATGTTCTCATGTTTCCATGTAGACATCATCATATTCGTCAGGTAGGCACTGCACAGCCGTAGTATAGGATCAAAGACCTCCCTGCTTCATCTAAACGTTTAGATTCTGCCCTCTTCTTTGACCCAGCACACACTGACACAGTTACAGGCCACGTCTCCAGAAGAGCAACATTTCTCTGTTGAGACTCGTGTTTGTCGTGAAAAGTTGTAGCTTCTTTGTGGACTGTTTAGAGCAGTGGTTCCCAAAGTGGGGGGAGCGCCCCTAGGTGGGGCACGGAGCTATTGTGCAGGGGGGGGCGCAGAGCTTGGAAGTAAAACATGTGCACATGTGTCAATATGGGGGGGGGGGGGGGGTGTAGGGGGGGAGGCGCAAAAATGTTCTCATCTACTAAAGGGGGGCATGGCAGAAAAGGTTTGGGAACCACTGGTTTAGAGCATTCAATTAGAAGATCATTACAGTAGTCCAATCTCGACGAGACAAAAGCATGGACCAGCTTCTCTGCGTCAGCTAATGAAAGTGTCTCAGCTTGGCGATATTACGTAAATGGAAAAAGGCAGCCTTAGTGACATTGCATATATGTGTGTCAAATGAAAGATTAGACTCAATAGTGACACCTAAGCTTTTTGCAGTAGATTTAGGTGTTACTGAAAAACCATCTAGGGTAAGAGGAATATCAGCCCAATTGCTTCTAGCAGCTTTAGGCCCAAACATCAGTCTTATTGGAATTTAGTTGAAGAAAATTAGACACTATCCAGTTTTTAATGTCCTGGACGCAGTTCTCAATCTTGAGAGTAGTCGTGATGGTGGACACTACACATCCTCCACCTCCACTACACATCCTCCACCTCCCTACACATCCTCCACCCCCCCTACACACCCTCCACCCCCCCTACACATCCTCCACCCCCCCTACACATCCTCCACCCCCCCTACACATCCTCCACCTCCCTACACACCCTCCACCCCCCCTACACATCCTCCACCCCCCCTACACGTCCTCCACCCCCTACACATCTTACACCCCCCCTACACATCTTACACCTCCCCTACACATCCTCCACCCCCCCCTACACATCCTCCACCTCCCCTACACATCCTCCACCCCCCCTACACATCCTCCACCTCCCCTACACATCCTCCACCCCCCCTACAACGTCCTCCACCCCCCCTACACGTCCTCCACCCCCCCTACACATCCTCCACCCCCCCTACACATCTTACACCTCCCCTACACGTCCTCCACCCCCCCTACACGTCCTCCACCCCCCCCTACACATCCTCCACCTCCCCTACACATCTTACACCTCCCCTACACGTCCTCCACCCCCCCTACACATCCTCCACCTCCCCTACACATCTTACACCTCCCCTACACGTCCTCCACCCCCCCTACACGTCCTCCACCCCCCTACACATCCTCCACCTCCCCTACACATCCTCCACCCCCCCTACACATCCTCCACCCCCCTACACATCCTCCACCTTCCTACACATCCTCCATCTCCCCTACACATCCTCCACCTCCCCTACACATCCTCCACCCCCCCTACACGTCCTCCACCCCCCCTACACATCCTCCACCTCCCCTACACATCTTACACCTCCCCTACACGTCCTCCACCCCCCCTACACATCCTCCACCTCCCCTACACATCTTACACCTCCCCTACACATCCTCCACCCCCCCTACACGTCCTCCACCTCCCCTACACATCCTCCACCTCCCCTACACATCCTCCACCCCCCCTACACATCCTCCACCCCCCTACACATCCTCCACCTTCCTACACATCCTCCATCTCCCCTACACATCCTCCACCTCCCCTACACATCCTCCACCCCCCCTACACGTCCTCCACCCCCCCTACACATCCTCCACCTCCCCTACACATCTTACACCTCCCCTACACGTCCTCCACCCCCCCTACACATCCTCCACCTCCCCTACACATCTTACACCTCCCCTACACGTCCTCCACCCCCCCTACACGTCCTCCACCTCCCCTACACATCCTCCACCTCCCCTACACATCCTCCACCCCCCCTACACATCCTCCACCCCCCCTACACATCCTCCACCCCCCCTACACATCCTCCACCTTCCTACACATCCTCCACCTTCCTACACATCCTCCACCTCCCCTACACATCCTCCACCTCCCCTACACGTCCTCCATCTCCACTACACGTCCTCCATCTCCACTACACGTCCTCCACCTCCCCTACACATCTTACACCTCCACTACACGTCCTCCACCCCCCCTACACATCCTCCACCCCCCCTACACATCCTCCACCCCCCCTACACGTCCTCCACCCCCCTACACATCTTACACCTCCCCTACACATCCTCCACCTCCCCTACACGTCCTCCACCTCCCACTACACATCCTCCACCCCCCTACACATCTTACACCTCCCCTACACATCCTCCACCCCCCCTACACATCCTCCACCCCCCCTACACATCCTCCACCCCCCTACACGTCCTCCACCTCCCACTACACGTCCTCCACCTCCCCTACACGTCCTCCACCTCCCACTACACGTCCTCCACCTCCCCTACACGTCCTCCACCTCCCACTACACGTCCTCCACCCCCCTACACGTCCTCCACCCCCCTACACGTCCTCCACCTCCCTACACGTCCTCCACCCCCCCTACACGTCCTCCACCTCCCCTACACGTCCTCCACCCCCCTACACGTCCTCCACCTCCCCTACACATCCTCCACCCCCCCTACACATCTTACACCCCCCCCTACACGTCCTCCACCCCCCCTACACATCCTCCACCTCCCCTACACATCTTACACCTCCCCTACACGTCCTCCACCCCCCCTACACATCCTCCACCTCCCCTACACATCTTACACCTCCCCTACACGTCCTCCACCCCCCCTACACGTCCTCCACCCCCCCTACACATCCTCCACCTCCCCTACACATCCTCCACCCCCCCTACACATCCTCCACCCCCCCTACACATCCTCCACCCCCCTACACATCCTCCACCTTCCTACACATCCTCCATCTCCCCTACACATCCTCCATCTCCCCTACACATCCTCCACCTCCCCTACACATCCTCCACCCCCCCTACACGTCCTCCACCCCCCCTACACATCCTCCACCTCCCCTACACATCTTACACCTCCCCTACACGTCCTCCACCCCCCCTACACATCCTCCACCTCCCCTACACATCTTACACCTCCCCTACACGTCCTCCACCCCCCCTACACGTCCTCCACCTCCCCTACACATCCTCCACCCCCCCTACACATCCTCCACCCCCCCTACACATCCTCCACCCCCCCTACACATCCTCCACCTTCCTACACATCCTCCACCTTCCTACACATCCTCCACCTCCCCTACACATCCTCCACCTCCCCTACACGTCCTCCATCTCCACTACACGTCCTCCATCTCCACTACACGTCCTCCACCTCCCCTACACATCTTACACCTCCACTACACGTCCTCCACCCCCCCTACACGTCCTCCACCTCCACTACACATCTTACACCTCCACTACACATCCTCCACCCCCCCTACACATCCTCCACCCCCCCTACACATCCTCCACCCCCCCTACACGTCCTCCACCCCCCTACACATCTTACACCTCCCCTACACATCCTCCACCTCCCCTACACGTCCTCCACCTCCCACTACACATCCTCCACCCCCCTACACATCTTACACCTCCCCTACACATCCTCCACCCCCCCTACACATCCTCCACCCCCCCTACACATCCTCCACCCCCCTACACGTCCTCCACCTCCCACTACACGTCCTCCACCTCCCCTACACGTCCTCCACCTCCCACTACACGTCCTCCACCCCCCTACACGTCCTCCACCCCCCTACACGTCCTCCACCTCCCTACACGTCCTCCACCCCCCCTACACGTCCTCCACCTCCCCTACACGTCCTCCACCCCCCTACACGTCCTCCACCTCCCCTACACATCCTCCACCCCCCCTACACATCCTACACCTCCCCTACACATCCTCCACCCCCCCTACACATCCTCCACCTCCCCTACACATCCTCCACCTCCCCTACACATCCTCCACCTCCCCTACACATCCTCCACCTCCACTACACATCCTCCACCCCCCCTACACGTCCTCCACCCCCCTACACATCCTCCACCCCCCCTACACGTCCTCCACCCCCCCTACACGTCCTCCACCTCCCCTACACATCCTCCACCCCCCCTACACATCCTACACCTCCCCTACACATCCTCCACCTCCCCTACACGTCCTCCACCTCCACTACACATCTTACACCTCCACTACACATCCTCCACCCCCCCTACACATCCTCCACCCCCCCTACACATCCTCCACCTCCCCTACACATCCTCCACCCCCCCTACACATCCTCCACCTCCACTACACATCCTCCACCCCCCCTACACATCCTCCACCCCCCCTACACATCCTCCACCCCCCCTACACGTCCTCCACCCCCCCCCTACACGTCCTCCACCTCCACTACACGTCCTCCACCTCCACTACACGTCCTCCATCTCCACTACACGTCCTCCACCTCCCCTACACGTCCTCCACCTCCCCTACACGTCCTCCACCTCCACTACACGTCCTCCACCCCCCCTACACGTCCTCCACCTCCCCTACACGTCCTCCACCTCCCCTACACGTCCTCCACCCCCCCTACACGTCCTCCACCTCCCTACACATCCTCCACCTCCCCTACACATCCTCCACCTCCCCTACACGTCCTCCACCCCCCCCTACACGTCCTCCACCCCCCCTACACATCCTCCACCCCCCCTACACATCCTCCATGTATTTCACCAGTATGGCTGGAGTTTGACAGATGTGTTCTGTGTTTACAGCACTGGCCTCTACAGCGTTTACCTACTGCCAAAACCTCCAAATTACTAAATTGGCTCAATTACTGCACCCAATTAAATGATGAAATACTCGTCTCTTTAAAGGATTTTTCTCTAGGACAAGCAGGAAACCATTTAGTATAACAAGACCAAATCTGAAATAAATATTGCAGTGTTTAAAATGTTCTGTTTTCCGCCAGAAGCAAACACTAATACTATGATCAGGAATCACTTTTTAAATGATAAAATTCTTTATAAAAAACAACTTTCCTCAGCCAATTCATCAGGCCGTTGGCCACGTTTGAGGCGCTCTGTTCTGCATACCGCAGTGTGGCAGGGGCCGTGTCTTTGGCACGGTCTTGTCAGGGGAGGGGAGGTGGGATTATGGGAGGTGTGGTATTTCACGCTCTGCTCACCTCCCGGTTGGAGATTAAATGTCTCACAAACTGCCGCTTTCTCCCTCACTGATGTCGACACACAAGAGTTTGCTAACAATATCAGTAAGTTTTATACAGACCAAACTCAAATTAACAGAAGGAAATAGGTGTGTCTGTTGGGTCCCCCAGTCCAGGGTCACGAGTTTGAACCGTGAACAGTCCTGTCAGCTGGGCTCTGGGCGATTCTGTAGCCCCGGGGACACTGTTCCGCTTTAAAACTGCTCCCCACACAGCGTGGGTTCACACGCACACACGTGCTCCCCTTTCGAGGCCCCGTGTGTCCTGATCCGCTGTGTGTGGTGGTGAGGTTGCGTCAGAAGTGGTGTCTCTCTCCTGGTGCCCGCGGGCCCGAGTCGTGACTCACCATCACCAAACGTCCCTCTCACGTTGGTGCGGCCGCGAGAGATGTAACCACTTGTTCTTAGAAGTCCTGGTTTGTGGCTGTGCTGGAGGAACTCAGTGATGCTAGGCAGCTTTCTCCACACACACAGTAAGAGCTCGTAAAAATGCATCAGTGCGGGTGGGGCTAGGTGGGCGGGGCTAGGAGCTCCGCCCCATGGGTGAGACTGTACCTCATTATGGTGCAAGCGCTTTTGTTTCTGGGATGTAAAACCCAGCCATCCACTCCTGACGTCTTTACTGCCCATGACGGAACAGTTATTCACATCAAAATAGTCACTTCAACATATTCTCCACTGATATGGCCTGAAGGGTCTGCCATGCCCTGTGCTGTGTGAAACCACTGCGTGTTGGTTTGTGGGAGCGCGTGTGTGTGTGTTTGTGTGTGTTTTTGTGTGTGTTGTAGAGGCCAAACTGTGCGAGTTGCTCCAGGCCTGTGAGCTGTTTGATCACTGCAGCAGCTCCCTTCTGTAACTCAGCCTGGTGCTGCTCGCCAGTGCAGGTCTGTCCTGCTGTGGGAAAAGCAACATTCACTCTTCAGTATTGGACATGTAGAGCTGATACGATTCAGAAATACAGTGATGACTGATCGGTATAGTTATCCAGTGATAACTGATAATACAGTGATGAGTGATCAGTAATCCAGTGATCAGTACAGTAATGCAGTGATGAGTGATAATTCAGTGATGAGTGATCAGTAATCCAGTGATCAGTACAGTAATGCAGTGATGAGTGATAATTCAGTGATGAGTGATCAGTAATCCAGTGATCAGTACAGTAATGCAGTGATGAGTGATCAGTAATCCAGTGATCAGTACAGTAATGCAGTGATGAGTGATAATTCAGTGATGAGTGATCAGTACAGTAATGCAGTGATGAGTGATAATTCAGTGATGAGTGATCAGTAATCCAGTGATCAGTACAGTAATGCAGTGATGAGTGATCAGTAATCCAGTGATCAGTACAGTAATGCAGTGATGAGTGATAATTCAGTGATGAGTGATCAGTAATCCAGTGATCAGTACAGTAATGCAGTGATGAGTGATAATTCAGTGATGAGTGATCAGTAATCCAGTGATGAGTCATGTGCATAATGCAGGTTCATTGTCTCTCCAGATTTTGTTACCAGCTTGTTCACAAAGTTTATTAGACACTACACACCAGGCAAACAATTTATTAGACAGTACACACCAGACGTTAGGCGCAGGGATCGCAAACAAAAACAAGGAAAGCCAAAAGTCTGACTGACTCTGTCTGTCTGTTTGTTTGTTTGTTTGTTTGTTGTTGATGTGATGGGTCAGCACTCATATAAGTAAACATGTTCCTTCACCAAATGCTACAAGCACCAAAGCTACAAGCTAGTGTCATTTTGGCAGAATCCAATGGCCAATACTGTTGTGTATGATTGTAAAAGCACCTATACCCAAAGTACCAGGGGAAATCATGCCACTGTAAAACTGTCCTCCTGACATAACTCTGCTGTTACTAGCATGACTCATAGCTCGCTAGAAGTTCCATCTCCGTTCCTCATCCTTGGCTCACGTAAGCAGATGAAATTCAGGTCAGAACATCCGCCTGTGTGGTGTGGTCCTTGGCTGCTCAGGGTTTGGACTGTGAGAAGGTTACGAGTGAAGTAGCTACTTTTCAAGCAGATATACCCTGGAGCTCACTGCTGTAAATGTTGCTGATGAGGTAAACCTCGACTGGTAGATCCATTCAGAACCGTTCAGAAACGTTCATGTTTCAATCAATCAATCAATCAATCAAATTTTATTTATATAGCGCTTTTTACAACAGTTGTTGTCACAAAGCAGCTTTACAAGTGCCGAGTCCTAGCCCCCAGTGAGCAAGCCAAAGGCGACAGTGGCAAGGAAAAACTCCCTAGTTTTTTGCATGAGGAAGAAACCTTGAGAGGAACCAAGACTCAGGGGGGGAACCCATCCTCCTCTGGCCGACACCGGTCACCATGACAACAACAACAATATAGACAGAATGTAGACAGAATGTAAAAGATGCAATAATGTCAATTTAGACCGAAAAATATGTAATAATGTCCATCATGGTGTAGGCATCCGGTTAGGCAGGAGGTGGCCGGCCAGGATGGATCGCTTGTCTCTCCTCATCTCATTATTCCTCAAGCAGGCGGGCAGCCATGTGGAGAAATGAAACAGGGAAAATTAGCTCTGTATGAGGACATATACAGGACAGGTAAAATTATAAACATTTCTGGAGTGTGGCAGCAACTCCGGCACTAAGTTAAATTATTACAGCCTAGCTAAAAAAAGGCAGAACCAGAAGGTAACATAGGCTTGGGGGCATTCTGAGACAATGGCATCCGTCCACTGCACTGTCAACAAACTTGAGTGACCACGAGCAGTGACAGGATGACAGCACCAGTACCCCAGTCTACCATAAAACCCTTCGTCTATGAACCCCTGGATCTGTACCTTTATCTAAGGGGGATATTAATTATCAAACGCTAGACTAAATAAGTGGGTTTTCAACCTAGATTTAAAGATTGTGACTGTGTCAGAGTCCCGGACACATTTAGGAAGATTATTCCAAAGCTGGGGGGCCTTATAAGAAAAGGCTCTTCCCCCTGCTGTTAGCTTGTTAATTTGTGGAACTAATAACAGACCAGCACCCTGTGATCTTAGTTGACGTGGGGGTTCATAGTAGGAAATAAGTTCCTGGAGGTATTCAGGAGCAAGCCCGTGTAGTGCTTTATATGCTAATAATAGAATTTTAAAATCAATACGAAATTTAACTGGGAGCCAATGCAGGGCTGATAGGACTGGTCTAATATGCTGAAATTTTCTAGTTCTGGTCAGAACTCTAGCTGCGGCATTTTGAACTACTTGAAGTTTATTTAGATTCCTATTTGAACATCCTGACAGTAGTGAATTGCAGTAGTCTAGTCTAGAGCTAACAAATGCGTGCACCAATTTTTCTGCATCATCCTGTGATAATGCATTTCTTAATTTGGCAATGTTGCGGAGATGTAGAAAAGCTATCCTAGTAGTATTATCTATATATTTATCAAATGATAGGTCAGAGTCGAGTATGATGCCTAGGTTTTTGGCTACTGTGCCAGGTGTAATGGGATAGTCTGCAAGATTAAGCATTAAATTTGGAATTTTCTGTCTTGCGGCCTTAGGGCCCACAAGGAGAACTTCTGTTTTGTCCTCATTTAATTGTAGGAAGTTTAGAGACATCCAGCATTTAATATCTCTTACACAGGCCTCAATTTTTCCTAAACTGAGTTTGTCATCGGGTTTGGCTGATATGTAAAGTTGAGTGTCATCCGCATAGCAGTGAAAATTGACACCATGTTTGTTTATAACTGTGCCCAATGGTAGCATATATAATGTAAATAATAGTGGTCCTAAGATGGAGCCTTGCGGGACCCCATATTTAACCATTGTACGTTTGGATGAAATATTATTGAGCTCTACAAACTGATAGCGATTTGTTAAGTAAGACTGAAACAATGAAAGGGCTGTGCCTGAGACTCCAACCCAGCGTTCTAACCTTTCTAGCAAGATCCTATGATCAATTGTGTCGAAAGCTGCACTAAGATCAAGAAGCACTAACAGTGATACATAGCCTTGATCTGATGCAAGGAGGAGATCATTTGTTACTTTAACTAATGCTGTTTCAGTACTGTGATGGGGCCTAAAACCAGATTGGAACTTTTCAAATGTGTTATTCCTATGCAGATATAGGCATAATTGCTGGGCAACAGCTTTTTCTATGATCTTAGATATAAATGATGTGTTTGAAATGGGTCTATAATTAGATAGCACAGTCGGATCAAGATTTGGTTTCTTGATCAGAGGTTTGATAATTGCTAATTTACATGATTTGGGCATGTGACCTATTGTAATGGATGAGTTAACTATAGTTAGAAGAGGTTCAGTTACAGCTGGTAATACCTCTTTTAATAACTTTGAGGGAACCGAGTCTAATGTGCAGGTAGTACAATTTAAGGAAGAAATTATTTTCTCTAATTCTGATTTTGGGAGTGGATGAAAAGCATCAAGTTTTTCTCCCGGTATGTAATTTAAATCAATATCAACCAAACCAGATGACATACCAGTTGTATTGCTAATAAAGGGTTTTATATTTTGTCTAATATTCTCTATTTTATTATCAAAGAAATCTATAAATACATTACTAGTGAGGTTTACTGGAATCTGAGGTTCTGTGCCTGCTTGATTTTTTGTAAGTTTAGAAATAGTATTAAAAAGAAATCTAGGATTGTTTTTATTTTTCTCTATCAGTGAGGCTAAGTATGCTGAGCGTGCTTTAGTGAGTGCCCGTTTGTATTCAATAATGCTATCCTTCCAGGCACAGTGGAATACTTCCAATTTAGTAGATCGCCATTTCCGCTCTAATTTACGTGCTATTTGTTTTAAGTTTCTAGTTTGGTCGGTGTACCATGGGGCGAGCTTTTTGGATCTAGCTTTTTTATATTTTAGTGGAGCTACTATATCTAGAGCTGATCTGCAGGTATTCTCTAAGTAGTCGGTTAGACTATCTAACTCTCCTGGATCGGATGGCGAGTGGGCTAAAGCAGTTAAGTCAGGGAGGGTTTCAATAAACCGTGCTGCTGTTGATGAATTTATTGAGCGCTTTATACACTGCCGAGGAGACGTTTGTAGTCTGCATGTTCTGTCTCAAGACTCTAGGGTGAAAGTTCTAGGGTGTCCTGGGTAGGCCAAAGGAAAAAAAACCCCAAAAACATTTAAACATATTGTTTTGTTTTTTACTGGAATTCCCCTTTTACAGTGCTGCATATTGCCTCAATATTTTGCAAACAGCTATAAATTGATGCATAAAAAAAAAACTAAACTTTGAACCATAATGACATTAGTACAGCTTGTCATGATTCATCCACGTTTCAGACGCACAATTCAAACTCTGTTCCAGCTTTTAAGACTTAAGCTTTGCTTATGTTCAGGCCAGCAACTACATTGCTTACACAACATTCCATAGCCTTGGGGAGAAAACGTTCTCGACGTGCACCAGTGTGGATATAGGGTCCTGTCCTCCTGACCAAGCGCAGGACCTGTCTGGTCTTGCCCCCCCCAGGAAGGCGTAGAGGTCAACCCCTGGGTTTCCCTGTGAGGCCAGTGTATGGCAGCTTCAAGCGTAAGGAGATAGCACAGAAATGCCATGTCTGCTACACTTTGCAGCTTCACACCTAAGTGCTAAAATTCTTCACACTGACTCTGAGAACCTTGTGCAGTCCTCTAACCAGCACTGAACTGATCCATGATGGATGATCTAATAAGTGGGGCCAGGGCCTGCCTCTCCAGAACAACACTCCTTCCTGGGAGATGTTACCTACAACAAAGGTTCTGTGTACTTCTTCTGTTTCATTGATTATTTATTTCATTTATTCTCATTTTTTCTGTATGAAAGTTTTTCCATTCATACGATCAACCCTTTTGAGCTTTTTTTTATTTTTTTAATGAAAATAGTATAAATAATATGCTCACAAAGTGCTGAAGATTAATGATATTACTCAGTATTTGGCACGGTGCACTGGACACCTTTTAAGAGCGTCTGCTTTTCTGCTGTGTAGTCTGGGGATGCCGGTCTCACCGGTCTCGGGGTGCGCGGTGTGCGAACTGCCTGCTGCTTCTCTCTGCTGTGTGAATTCATTTTAAAAGCTCACTTCTTCTTCAACCCCGGCCCCTAGAAACTGTTGTTGGGACGTTTCTTTACCTTTTCTTTCTCTCCACCATTCTGTCCTGACATTATGTTAACAGGGTGCTGTCTAAGGTCTGGCAGTGCTGATGACCATTAACCCAAACGCCACACTTTTGTTATGCTTTAAGAACTTGGTGATGAATGTTTACTGGGCAGGCTAGATATAAGTATAAAAATAAATAGGAAAATAAAATGTTTGCACTAGCATCAATCTTATTGTTGTGTCCTGCTGTAACAGGATAATTCAGTACCCTGAGTCACTGTGATGGCATAGGTCCTCTTTCTGACAACTGGCTCAGTGAAATGTTGCCGCACAATGTTAGATTTATGTCCAGCTGGGGGGGGTTTCATCGGTGTATGATATGACATTTATGATATGTCATTTATGATAGTAGATTACTGAGTGTATGTTACCAAGAGCAGCCATGAACAATAGTGAGAGCTGAAGGAGAGAAAATAATTCTTACCATTTTCTCTGATGAGACGGCATGCAGATGCAGGTTGAAGGCTTGTACTCCCGTCCCTGTGCTTTCACTGATGTCTGCCTGTAAGTGGCAAAATGGATGCAAGGGGGCGCTCTACCAGCCAGAATGACAGAGCTGCCCACAGCATTGCCTGTGTGCATTGTGTAAATATCGGCCTCTTGGGCTCATATATCGGCCAATGCTGATTATCTAAAAAATGCCAAAAATCGGCCCAATTAATCGGCCGACCGATATATCGGTCGATCACTAGAGTCAACCCATCTGCTATCAGGATGGACAACTGACACATAGACTCAAAAGCCATGGGGTTAGTGAATAGATCCTTGTCTGTCATTAGAATACCCAGGATCCTGTGGGGCCGTTGCCTGTAATCCTGAAGATGTAAGAGACTCTCTTGTGCTTTTGGCAGCGTGTTTATAAGATCTGGTTTATTAGGCATTAATAACTTCACAATAAAGCGATACTTTGTGCTTTCTAGCATTAGATGTGGAAATGAAAGCAGTAACACATCACACAGACATCAGGAAGGAGACAACAGACAATGTTTTGGATTATCAGGGGTTTTCGCTTTTTTATTGTAACTTCGAGATGCCAAAAAGTACATGTTCTGGACTGAATATCAGCGTTGTGGTAACACCCTTCTTCCTCGGTACCGTTCCAGCTGTCAGAATGATCCTGCACAGGACTGGGCTCTCTGCTCCGTGTGGACACTTTCACATCAGGATTTAGTGACAATGTTGTGATACTATGTACTAATCTATCTGGTAACATGGAGTTAACACGGAGTTAACACGGAGTTTACACTGAGCCCCTGCTCTGCACACTTGTATTTCCTGCTGTAACACACATGATTCCAGCTACTTATCAGGTATTTGAAGAGTTAAATCCCTAGTTAGGAAAAAGACAAAGGTCTTTTTCTATACTCTATACTGGAATATTGCTGCCTGGTTATTGATGGCTGACAAATTGCATGTTTTTGTCCTTCATATCATCCATTTCAGTGGAAATATAATTTTGGAATGACAGCACAGTAGTGCCAAATAACCATTAGAGGTATTTTTATAAGCAAACCTCTGGAACGTCACAGTTAACCTGCAGGTTATCAGCTTGACCTGAGAGAGGGAAGATGAACGTATGGTCCATGTGTTCGACCTAACCGTGCATGACTTCACCGTGTGGGTGGCACTATAAGATGTGAATTTCTTCTAGCTGTATTTCCCAAACTTGGGTATCTACAGCAGAACGTAGACCTTGTTTGTGGAAAACAAACTAAACATAATTTCCCACCTTACTCAGGAAAGCATAGCGTGTACTGTGGTACAGCTCGTACTGTGGTACAGCTCGTACAGTATTACAGCTCGTACTGTGGTACAGCTCGTACAGTATTACAGCTCGTACTGTGGTACAGCTCGTACTGTGGTACAGCTCGTACTGTGGTACAGCTCAACCCCGTCTCTGTCCAGAAAGAACCATTCATACATTTATTCAATGAGTAATTTGCATCATTAAATTGTTATAAATTGTACTGCCTCTAACCTCCATTTATGCAAAGATTTGATTGATCTTCAGTCAAATCTAATAAACGTTCCAGGGCTTATATGGCTAATATGGGTTATTTGCCACGCCAGCTTGGTTAATAATCTTTGTTTTAATAGATTGGGTCTAAATATGAATGAGGAGTATTAACACAGGAGAGTGTTCTTGGGCTACAGGGCAGTGTTTGAGAAACTGGACGTGGACCTTGTGCTTCTATCCTGAATTTGCATACATCACCACTCAGTCCTGCATTTAGATTCAGTCCAGACGCATTTCATCCAGATGTCAGACCACCACATCCTCCGCATTCTCCAACCCAAAGAGAACGGAGAGCACAAACAAAGCACAGTTCTTCCTGGAAATCGAGACATTTGGAAGTGATGTCTGCACCAGAGGCTGAACGCTGGGGTCAGGGGTCATGATCATCCGTGTGTGGGAAAGAATGTCCCTGTGGTCCAACGTGATCAGTGGGATGTCGAGTGAAAGGGGACCATGTGTGGGTTGTGTTGAGGTTAACCTGTCCTGTGCCAAACTCCAGGTCCTGCTATAGCCAACAGCCTGGCAGCGGCTACCGCTGGCGATGATGATGATGGGAGCCAGACTCTGTGTTTCCCAGTACAAAACTGTTCAAGAGCAGCTGGGAGGAGTGTGAGAGGGGTGAGAGGGGTGAGAGGGGTGAGAGGGGTGAGAGGGGTGTGAGGGGTGTGAGGGGTGAGGGGTACTGTGGTCCTGCCACTTCACTGGCTGTCTGATCACTAGGGTTCAAATCCTGTAATGACGCCCATCGGTTGCCCATGTGCGTACAGAAATGTAATTTCATTTTGCTCAATACGCACAAGAGAGGCATTAGTGAACATGACATTGGAGTATTGGTGGCATTAGAGGATTAGTGAAAACAGCTTCTAGCTGGGATTACTTCCAGATCACCACTGTTCACTGGTGGCCATATCCTACCTTGGTAGACACTGTTGCATGGTGACTACTGTCAGCTGTCTGCCATGCTGGGTGATTTGCTTTTAGGCTGTTTGCCCATGAATCTCCTTTTTGATGTTATTGGCTGCACTGCACAGAGATGTACTGAGCTGCACATTATCAGACACTATCCCTGGAGTGGATGTACTGAGCTGCACATTATCAGACACTAACCCTGGAGGGGATGTACTGAGCTGTACATTATCAGACACTATCCCTGGAATGGATGTACTGAGCTGTAGATTATCAGACACTATATCTGGAATGGATGTACTGAGCTGTAGATTATCAGACACTATATCTGGAGTGGATGTACTGAGCTGTACATTATCAGACACTATCTCTGGAGTGGATGTACTGAGCTGAACATTATCAGACACTATCCCTGGAGTGGATTTACTGAGCTGCACGTTGACACTATTCCCTGAGTCTCTCTCGCAGTAAGAGACGGTGATAATGGCCAGAAGTGAAGGGAAAAAATTAATACTAAAAGATTAAATTATGTAAGACTGACTTTGGCAATACCTGCATGGATTTTGTTTGCCAACAGCAGTATTTTTGAGCTAAGAGAGATATTGACTGGTTGGAAAAAAAATTACAGTTATTGGAATGCTTTTATAGAGGTTTTATAGGTCCAAATTTGAGGCTGCTAAAGTGTGTGTGTGTGTATACACACACACACACACACACACACACACACACACACACGCATGCACACACGTGTGTAAGTGCACAGATGGAATGACTTGGATGGATGTTGAAATACTTTTGCCTCAGTGTTATTCCAGTGAAGGCTGAACTTAAGTGTAATGTCCTCAGTATCGGACCTGCTGCTATGAGTCCTGGGTGCCAGGGTGTCTTTATTGTGTTCTTTTAATACTTCATCTTAATTATTTAACGCTTCATCTCACACACTAGTGCCCAAGCACATCAAAACTGTTCTTGGGGACGCCGATAATCTACTGACGTGGAAAGTTTCATATTTCTGGACACAGAAAACTTGCTTAGTTTCTAAGCAATTAAACATCCAAAGTGTGTTTTTTCATGACCTGGTAACTGTGACAGTAAGTGAATGATTCAGAACGAGTATATTCAATAAAAAAAAAACGTCTGTCCGGTTTCTATGGGCCTGTATGCACGGTAGCGTTAGAGGTCTGTTCTGGGTTGACGTGAAGTTCTGGGTTGAGGTGCATCATGTTGTGGTATATCTCACATCTGCAGCTCTCTGAAATGCTGCCATGCTATTCAGGTTCCATTTTGGTTCTTGACGTTAGCTGTGAACGTGATCTGAAGATCTTGCCCAGTGTCTGCTGCCATGTGATTGACTGCTTGGGTGAGAACATGAATGAGCAGGTGTTCCTAATAAAGTGATTGTTGGGAGTGCGTTGACTCACTGTTCACTTGAATATCTGGACTATATTCAAGGATGGGGGGGTTATTGGCTCTCGCTTCTTGAATGCCAGGCAGGATGAGGGACACTTGAACCGAACTGGCAAACACTTCATCTTATCAGGGTGGAAGCTCAGAATGGTGGTGATGGGTTACATGGAGCACACAGTTACTGGTGCAGGTTTGGGGAGTGACACAGCGAGGAATACTGTCAGCAAAGGCAAAGCCAGAATGGGGGTCAGATCGGGCAGGGGTGGTTAGGGTCAGGGGTGCAATAAGGTGAGAGAAAACATACCAGGTGGAGAAATGTCATTGCTGTAACGGCCTCTACTCTTAGGAAAGGGTGGAGGGAGGGCAGATGTGTGTGTGTGTGTGTGTGTGTGTGTGAGAGGGAGGCAGAATGAGTGTGTCCTGAGTGTATTTAAAGGTGTGGTTGGGTGGAGTAGTTCTGTGGGCTCCAGAACTGTGCTGAAACGTCACTGCACTATTTATACCCCTCACCATGTGACCCAAATGATGGGGTTTCAAAACACGTACAAGCGTGAGCACGTGTGTGACATGGCGTAGGTCGCTATGCGTATCCAAGGTGGAATGGGTGCACTGGGGCACTGGACACGCCTTGGCCATGTGTGTGTGTGTTCTCGCTAACCTCATGTTCCTTGAACACGTTCCCAGTTTTCGTGACCACACGCTCCCACCAGCTCACAGAGCTGTAGTAGTTACCCAGTGCTGACCCTCGCGTGGAGCTGAACCTCACGTGGAGCTGAACCTTCACGTGGGGTTGAACCTCGCATGGAGCTGAACCTCCACTCGTGACCATGACGCTCGTGTGCACAGGCTCACTTGGGGGGGGGGGTGGTTGACTGATGTTGTAGGACTGACGTTATAAGACTACCCATTAGTCTTTTTGTACTTTACAGTGAGCAGTGCCATTTCACTATTTATTTGCATTTTTTAAAAGTAACTGTTTACAGATTTATTCTTTAAGTTTAAAAATACGAAGGCTAGTCATGAGCTGCTCCTGTCAGCCTCGTGCTGTTGTGATTTACACAGTGTGCAAAGTGCTGAGAAGCTTCCGTGATTTGTAAGACATTTGTATGTTCTTAAACCTCAACCCTGTAAACACACTTATCACACTAAACACACCCAATACACTCAACACATGAAACACCGTAAACTGCACAAAGCTGCCGGGTGGATTAGTAGGTGTGTTATTCTCTCTTGTGCCTGCCTGCATGTGTGTGTTCTAGTCAACTAAATATATTTGTGTGTTAACTGATGAGAAATGAGTGTGTAATGTTTATTATGGGTCACTTTGTTTAAATTGTGCATTTGAAGGTCTCTGTGAGGCCGTCCTCAGCTGCACAGTAAATCAGACTTGGACTTATACAGTTATCTCTCTCTCTCTCTCTCTGTCTCTCTGTCTCACTCTCTTTCTCTGCCCCCCCCCCCCCCCTCTGTCCCGGTCACACACACACACACACACACACACACTCTCTCTCTCTCTCTCTCTCTCTCTCTCTCTCTCTCTCTCTCTCTCTCTTTCTATCCCCCTGTCTGTCTGTCTGTCTCTCTCTCTCTGTCTCACTCTGTCCCCCCCCTCTGTCCCGGTCACACACACACATTCTCTCTCTCTCTCTCTCTCTCTCTCTCTCTCTGTCTGCCTCTCCCTCTTAACTTCTCATTCACATGGTCTTTCTCTCTCTCTATGTTCTCTCTCTCTCCTTCACTTTCCACACACAGGCACTGAGGACAGCTTTGCTGTGCTGTTTGTAAACCAATGGCCATTGATTTTCATTGATTTGATTTATTAGCCATAGTTCGGTACAGGACTGTGCAGTCATAGTGCGTTACTTGTTGAGGCTCAGACACAGCGGAGCGGATCACTCATGTTAACTCCTGGCTATCGTTTTGTAATCACTGCTGCTGGTTCTTCTTGCAGCAGGACATCTGGAGTGAGCTGTGCTGTGATTGGATCTGTCCAGGTCACCTGACCCGTACTCTTCCCGAACATGTGTTCGGCTGAGGGAATCTTTCTGAGCATGCGTCCCGCTGAGGAAAGGCAGGACTGAATCATCCGGTGATAACCATGTGTTGCAGACAGTGGTCCATGGATCAAAGGATTTACAACCTTTGTCCTAAATGTGATTTAATTTATTTTTTACTTTAGGTTCCCCAAAGAGAGCTGTGGCCTGCAGTTCCAATAAAGTTACTCAATTCCCATACAGCCAATCAAGTCCTATATGGTTAATTGATCCCTACATGGTTAATCTGCCATATCTGGTTAATGGTGTCCTATATGGTTAATTAATCTGCCCCATATGGTTAATATAATAATAATAATAATCTTTATTTGTATAGCACCTTTCATACATTGTGTATAATGGTGTCCTATAATAAGTTAATTGATCCCTACATGGTCAATCTGCCCCATATGGTTAATGGTGTCCTATATGGTTAATTGATCCCTACATGGTTAATTGATCCCTACATGGTTAATCTGCCCCATATGGTTAATGGTATTCTATATGGTTAATTGATCCCTACATGGTTAATCTGCCCCATGTGGTTAATGGTATTCTATATGGTTAATTGATCCCTACATGGTTAATCTGCCCCATGTGGTTAATGGTGTCCTATATGGTTAATTGATCCCTACATGGTTAATCTGCCCCATATGGTAATGGTGTCCTACATGGTTAATTGATCCCTACATGGTTAATCTGCCCCATGTGGTTAATGGTGTCCTATATGGTTAATTGATCCCTACATGGTTAATCTGCCCCATATGGTTAATGGTGTCCTATATAGTTAATTGATCCCTACATGGTTAATTGATCCCTACATGGTTAATCTGCCCCATGTGGTTAATGGTGTCCTATATGGTTAATTGATCCCTACATGGTTAATCTGCCCCATATGGTTAATGGTGTCCTATATGGTTAATTGATCCCTACATGGTTAATCTGCCCCATGTGGTTAATGGTATTCTATATGGTTAATTGATCCCTACATGGTTAATCTGCCCCATGTGGTTAATGGTGTCCTATATGGTTAATTGATCCCTACATGGTTAATCTGCCCCATATGGTTAATGGTATTCTATATGGTTAATTGATCCCTACATGGTTAATCTGCCCCATGTGGTTAATGGTATTCTATATGGTTAATTGATCCCTACATGGTTAATCTGCCCCATGTGGTTAATGGTGTCCTATATGGTTAATTGATCCCTACATGGTTAATCTGCCCCATATGGTAATGGTGTCCTACATGGTTAATTGATCCCTACATGGTTAATCTGCCCCATGTGGTTAATGGTGTCCTATATGGTTAATTGATCCCTACATGGTTAATCTGCCCCATATGGTTAATGGTGTCCTATATAGTTAATTGATCCCTACATGGTTAATTGATCCCTACATGGTTAATCTGCCCCATGTGGTTAATGGTGTCCTATATGGTTAATTGATCCCTACATGGTTAATCTGCCCCATATGGTTAATGGTGTCCTATATGGTTAATTGATCCCTACATGGTTAATCTGCCCCATGTGGTTAATGGTATTCTATATGGTTAATTGATCCCTACATGGTTAATCTGCCCCATGTGGTTAATGGTGTCCTATATGGTTAATTGATCCGTACATGGTTAATCTGCCCCATGTGGTTAATGGTATTCTATATGGTTAATTGATCCCTACATGGTTAATCTGCCCCATGTGGTTAATGGTGTCCTATATGGTTAATTGATCCCTACATGGTTAATTGCCCCATGTGGTTAATGGTGTCCTATATGGTTAATTGATCCCTACATGGTTAATTGATCCCTATATGGTTAATTGCCCCATGTGGTTAATGGTGTCCTACATGGTTAATTGCCCCATCCTCCCATCTTTACTGCTTCATCCTGCTGTTCGGGGTCACGGGGGGCATCATGGCAGTATCCCAGCATCATGGCGTGATCAGGGCACACAGGTCCAGTCCGCCACAACAAGAGAAAATCAAGACCAGCACAGGAAGAACATGCAAACTGCACATAGATCATCCGAGACTGGAAATCGAACCCAGACCCTCTTGCTATGAGGTTATGGTAATAACCACCACACCACCATGCCGCCCAGATTACTGAGACCGATATGGTTAATCCAGTCCTATATGGCTAATCCAGTATCGATACAGTGTCCCTGGAGTTGTTTCACTTCAGTTCCAGTGTGCTGGAAGAGAAGAACCAGGTGCCGGTGTAGGGTGTAGGGCATGGGTAATCAATTAAATCTTTCCGCGGTGGTGAACGTAACACGTAAATTCTCCGGTTTAAAATATAGTCTCCTGTTACATTTTTTTTGGCATTTTGGTCTGTATCCAGTTAATCAGGAATGTGATTGGGTCCGGACAGGACGGCGTTCGGGTCCGGATCCGGACCGCGGTCCGCCATTTGGTGATACCTGGTGTAGGGTGTAGTGTGTAGGGTTATGAATTGGCCTCTGTCACTTCTAACAGTTGCTTCTTCTTATCCCAGGAGTAGAGGAGAGAGATTTATCACCACTACATGAAAAACACTTTCACCCTGGTCAACTTGGACATCTGGAGCTGAAGACGAGCTCCTTGTTCTGAGAGGAGGGGGCGGGGCGAGGGAGAGGAGAGGGCGGGGCGAGGGAGAGGAGTGGGCAGGGCCCCGGGGGAAGAGGAGGGGCCGAGGGAGAGGAGAGGGCGGGAGCGAGGGAGAGGAGAGGGAGGTGTGGATTTAGGAACATGGAGCACATTTGAGGGCTTTGAAGACTGAGCTCACTGGGATTACTGGGTTTACTCCACTATGTATAGATGAGTCACCAAGTCAATCATGGTTTCTCCAAACAGGGATAGGTAAATAATCCAGGGAGATCACTGGATGGTTTTGGTGCATCTTGAAAGGTCTGCAGTGAAGCATTGAGGGTCCACATCATCAAATTGGGTCAGTCCTGGACCTGCCCGGGTTTCCTTATTAGAATCCAAATGGTTTTCCATATTAACACTCGACTGGAATGTGTGTGTGTGTGTGTGTGTGTGTGTGTGTGTGTGTGTGTGTGTGTGTGTGTGTGTGTGTGTGTGTGTGTGTGTGTGTGTGTGTGTGTGTGCGCGCCCCTGCACCCAAGTGTGTGTGTATATGTGCACACCGTTTGATTTCACTGTGCAGGATTCTTACCCTCAGCTTAGATCAGACCCGTTTTGTAGGGGAAGCAGAGACAGGTTGTGTCTGATGGAGACAGAACTGCTGCGTTACTGGGCCGCCTCTCCGCCTCTCCGCCTCCCTGCCTCTCTGCCTCTTTGCCTCTCTGCCTCTCCGCCTCTCCGCCTCTCTGCCTCTCCGCCTCCCCCAGTGGAATATTCCACACGCTGCCCACATTTCTCCAGAAGGGTCTCCCAGTACAACAGGACAGGGCTGGAAACGCACGACACATGTGCGACACACATGTTGCGATTCTGTTTGGAATATAGTGAGTGGAGTGTGTGTGTGTGTGTGTGTGTGTGTGTGTGTGTGTGTGTGTGTGGGAGGGTGTGTGTGTGTGGGAGGGTGTGTGTGTGTGGGAGGGTGTGTGTGTGTGGGAGGGTGTGTGTGGGGTGTGTGTGTGTGTGTGTGGGGTGTGTATGGAGGGGAGGGTGTGCGTGTGTGTGCGTGTGTGTGCGTGTGTGTGCGTGTGTGTGCGTGTGTGTGTGTGTGTGTATGGGGGGGAGGGTGTGTGTGTGTGTATGGGGGGGAGGGTGTGTGTGTGTGTATGGGGGGGTGTGTGTGTGTGGGGGGTGTGTGTGTGTGGGG